>NC_061783.1:0-21412 GCF_022458985.1 Mugil cephalus
GCTACAGTCTAAACGCAACCATAGATCAGAGAAGGAAGTTTGAAATATTTACACATGAAACAAATAACGCATTAAGAATGGATGTGCGTAAACTAGAAAGCATTACGCTTTAATGTCATGTTAAAGACCTTTGAATATAGTCGATGTAATCAAGAAAACCAGCGCGTCATAGAGAACGTATAAATGTGTTCAGTCCTGTGCTTCACAGCTCCCTCACTAACGGACAAGACGCATCAGACGCGCATCGTCTCCAAACGTAAAATTCATGAATTGGTGAGTTCAAGTAAATTATAGAATTACAGGAATATACTACTGGTATGATACTAATACTGTAGGCATATTATAATCTGGCATATTGAAAGCATATGCATGTGTATTTCATTGTGCGTGCTTGGTTAATGGAGCTGGCTGGTTTTAAGGTGTGCGTTAGCATTTATGGATGTATGGATTTATGGAACATTAAATGATTAGGCATCACCAACAGATGGCGCTGCCCTCACAGAAACAGCAGTAGACGTTTCTTTCCCCCTCAGACAGGGCCGGCCCGCGGCATAGGCAGTATAGGCAAATGCTAATGGCGCTGTCCATGATGTGGAGAAGAAAAAAAAGCGCAACTTATATTTTTCATTGTTATTTTTATACTAAAACTAATTGATACTATTATTTCTTATTATGAAAAGAATAAGCCCACACTAGTTTGGTACTGCATAGCAAAGCCTATTAAATAATAATAATAATAATAATAATACCTCATTAAGCCCTATTAAGCAGGTGTTTACATCTGTCTGCATTTTTATTTTCATTTATTATTGGTTAACGTTTGCTCTGCTTGTAATGGTCAGTCAAAATGATATTCCTTCATATAATAGAGTTTTAAGTTTAAGTTATATAAGTTATATAAGAATCGTTTATTGTTACAGTTCATTTTGTCTAAAGTGTGTTTATAGTGTTAAACTTTACATCAAAGTGCTCACTGTGTATGTTAATTCTTCATACCTCAGCATTCCCATATGTTATATTATACTGCAGTTTGCTGCTTCTTTGAATTCTGATCAGCATTGCACTGTAATGATAATAAGATTGAATCTAATATAATTTGCATCTCAGACAAAAATTGCCTTGTATATTATACAGTGGGGGTAAGTATTAGTAATAAGTATTTGATCCCCTGCTGAATTTGTAAGTTTGCCCACTTCCATAGAAATGATCAGACTCTGGTTTTTATGGTTGTTTACTGGTTATGGGTATAGACAGAATATCAATCGAAAATGCATAAAAAACACACAATCTAAAAGTTATAAATTGTTATGTATTTTATTAAGGGAAATAAGTATTTGATCCCCAAGCACAACACAAGTCAGTACTTTGTAGAGAAACCTTTGTTGGCAAGCACAGCGATGAGACGTTTTCTTTTTAGTTGGTCACCAGGTTTGCACACAGCGCAGCTATGACATAATGTAAGACACACATTGCAAGATGAATTTGTGCCATAGAACAAACTGTATGAAACAGCTGGCTAGAGCAGACTAGTTAGTGCATTAACAATAGATAAAGAAATTACATACCACGGTGGACTATGCATCACCATATCAGAGTGGTGAATTAAACATCGTAATCGGTTGTTTAATACTAATATACAGAGTGTGTATAGCAATCTACAATTTTGGAGAAACTCAAAAGCATAAATTCTAAATAATTTACATTTTAAGTTGCAGCTATTTAGAAGGTTACTGTTTTAGTATAGAATTGAGTAGATCCAAACCAGTAACTGGATTTAATTGAAACAAGTAACCAGTATCATGTTCAATTTATCCAATTTATAATAAAAAACAATTTCATTAAAATCAGTTCAGAATTCAGAGTTATGACGTAAATATAAAACAAGTTAGTCCATGCCGTTAGCGGTTTTAGCTAGAAAGTTAGCTCAGGTAGCGTTAGCTCGTGCTCGGCTGCAACAGTGTATACAACAAATACACACTGAAACATGGATCATTTTTAAAACGTATGTGACTAAAAAACACGAGATATTCGATACAACTTTACCTGCAATGAAATACGAATTCAAAACGTCTCGGACGAGGTAGCTCTGTAACGTTCCCTCCAGAGAGCCGTACTGTTGTTCTTCTTTGTGTTCGCTACTGCACATGTCCAACTTTCAACCGACACGATAAAAACGTGAGACGTCTCACTTCTTAAAAATCAAGTGAATGTGAATCTCACTTAGATTCTGAATAAAACACGCTGTTTTTCAGAGATGGAAATGGCCATGGAGTGTGCCATCTCTCATCTTCGTTTAAACTTTAATGTTTGCTGCGCAGTAAGGTAAACTAGCAAGACAGCCTGATCACTGCTGAACCACAGACTGCTACCATTTCCAAAACAGGGATTGATGGCAGAAATTAATTTTATGTAACTGAACATTAAAAATCCTGGATTTGGTAATCCCTAGTCTTGTGATCACCATGAGGCAAACAGCAGAGACGCCAGACAGTCACTATCTGATGAGTTTTTGTCAAAATCTGTTGAAACTTAAGGCTTTCCTCTAAACAAGATATATTTTCTTAAATCAAGTGAGTCTAATTCCTGAAACAAGATGATTTATCTTTTGCAAATAACACGGCAGCTTAAAAACCTTTTCAAATGTCAAAAAAGCTTGTTTCATACGACATATGACTCAAAACAAGAGGTTTTCGAGACTTTTTCACTTAACAAGATATTCAAGATGTATTGTCTTAAATCAAGTCCCTATATCTTGCTGAAATGGTACTCGTTAGGCAGTTGTGTCTTATATTAATTGTAATGAGATATTTGACTAGAAATGAGACAAATATACCTGGTAAGATTTGTATTTTTTGCAGTGTGCTGGAAGATGTAGCTACAAAAATGTCAGGAAAAGCGTACGAGAACAGCTGAACTTTATTTGGGGTTGATCAGAGGCACTTTAAATGGTGACAGGCGTGTGCTGACTCCAATTTAACATGAGTTTGAATGTAATTGGTTAAATCTAAACACAGCCACATCCCCAGTTGTAAAAGGGTGTGCACATTTATGCAAACACATTATCTCAGTTATTTATTTTTACGTCACTTCCCTGGAAGATTTCTGTTTGATTTTCAATTGCGTTGTACAGGTTATAGGTCACATTAAAGTTGCGAAATTATTTGTCCTGCTGTCATGTTTTTACATGGCATTTAAACAGGGGTGTGTAGACTTTTTTATATCCACTGTATTCTTTCTGTCATACAATTTACTTTGATTTAAGACTATTTTGTTATTGGTCTGGGATGGCAATGCTTGGATATTAAAATACTTTTGTTATAATTTCATTGTTAAATCATAATAGAATTTGTGTTTGTGAAACTGCTCATGGCATTATTTTGAGGTGTGTGTGTGTGTGTTTTTTTTACAACCAGAAACACAGGTTGCTGTCGTGTTTTGCAAAACTGTCTGCAAACAGATTGTGTCTTTGCTGTTGAGTCATGTAGTTCAGGAGTTCTGCTCTGTGAAGCATGATATGTTTCCACCCACAATCATAGAATTGCACAGGCTCCTTTTGTTATGAGGCTTGTATTGTGAAATGTTGAAGTTTTCAAATGTGCGTAAACGCCCTAAAAAAGATAATTATAGGCTTCATTTGCTGAAAGTTTACTGGCAACTTCATTTCAACATAAATTTATACAGTGACATTTCATTCATATACATAAGAATAGTTGATCTGATCTGTTCATATGTTTAGGAGATGACATGATAATCACCAACTAAGTCTAGATACACACATATTCACCAAATTCTGTATCTTGTTAATTGTTTGGCTGCAAATGACATAGTGGCATAATGACACAGTAACTTCTTGAGAGAAACAAAAAACCAGGAAAGTATAATTCCTCAATGCTACAATAAACAATAGCTAAATATCGAAAGAGAAAAAAGGTTTCACTGTTCAGTATTAACAGTCTATAAGAGCTACATTTGAAAATTCAGCACACACACCTTAAGGTCAATATATTGTAACCTGTTTAATCTATAATCGATAATGACTGTCCTTTTTGTAGGCTGGTCTTTTTTACAATGATTTTCCATTTTTTCAACATGTAACATGTGATGTGATATTTCATTGCCAGCACTTATTTTGATGTGTAATTTTTCCATAATGAATAGAAAGAGGATATACAACGCACAAACTGGAGATTTCTACAAGTAAAGAGTTCACAGTTTTTTATTGTTTAAACACAATACCTTTTACAGTGAAATTCATGGTCCATAAGATTTTCTACCCTTATGTGTAGGCTTACATCCTATCTTTTGATCCAGTAGAGCAGGTTGTGATCGTTAAACTTAAGCTCGTACGTAAGCACGTAAGATCATGCACAGCTCAATGGCTTCCTCTGGAGAGGTGGGTGGATGAAGACTGTTTTCTGCCATGACAAAGCAGCAAATGTCAAACACTGTATCATCACAGGGATACGGTCCTCTCTGAAGGCATACCACTCTGCAGACTTCTGTGTTATGTTGGGATACCTCTTTCAGGTACTCTCTGGCACCAAAAAGCTGGGGTAGGGTGTACATCACCACTGGGCACCCACCTGGAGACACAGCATTTCTGCATGGGCGAATTCTGTGAGTGTTCCAGAGGTGAACAACTTCCTGCAGTTCTCTCTAAAGATAAATAAAAATAGAAAATGAGAAAATCAGTTCACACATGATCATTAAACTACCTGGTAATGTAGTTTAAATCAGATTTTCATATGGTAAGTACTTCGGATATACAGTAGTGTACTTCTGATAATACTGTCCTTTTATTTTAGTAAGGTTTTGAATAGGCCTATATAGCCTACACGGAGTAAGCTCTTTTTCACTAATATCAGTGGGCCTATGACATTAGTACCACTCTAGCCCACTACACAGGGTACTGCTTTCTGTGAAGTAAAATATCTGAATGCTTTAACCACTAAGCAGGCAGGTGTCACAGTATTATTCTGACATAACATGTCACTTGTGTAGCGCTTACCTCTATTATTTCAAGACATGTGAACTGAATGAGACTTTTATCCAGGAATTCAGCAGATAAGAAGTCTGAGTCTTTTAAATCTTGGAAAAAAAGTTGTCCAGCTGATTGTGCCTCAAGAACACCTGGATTTGTTCAATGTAACAGTTCTCGTTTCCGAGATCCGAACAAATTTGGGAAGCCGTTCCATTCTTTGATGACACCTCATCAATAAAGTATTGCGCGATTATCTTGGATCACTGTTTGTAGAGTAGGCATTAGACAAATATCTAATGTAAGTATTGTAAAAATCATTCTCGCATGTATGAGACTGTGTTCTAAAGTCACTGCCAGAGGATTTTAATTGAGATCATCATAAATTTATCAGCAAAAACACAGTTGCAGCTTGTTTGACTGTGAAAATGGGAACAAAGTCCATCTTCATTGGCACATTTGGTTCTCTAGGATTAGTGCAGTTTTCACATGATATCCGTGTTAGTTCTGCACAGCTAGCTGATTTTCCTGAGTGTGCTGTCCCGTAGAGACAGTGGGTGTCACTGGCTCTGGTGCAGTGCCATGTTCAGAGCTGGTGGAGCCCTGAGGAGACATGTCCAGATATAGTAGACATAGTTTTAGGATGATGTGGATTTTAAATGTGATGGGTCAGTCAGTGAAGTCAGTGAAGACAGAGGTGCGCTCCTATCGCAACACTGCTCTAGTTTCGCCAAGCACTACATTTAACATTGAGATTTAAGATGTAGATTTAACATTTACATTTAACATTTAGTGAATGATGACGATAAAAAAGTGACTTTGAAAAATTCACACCTAATTTTTATTAGTATTTTGGAGCTTAATGTAGAAAACATTGCCTGTTATAACATGCACATCTTGACAAATGGCGCCCCAAATAATTATGCCTTATGAATGTGTAACATGACTGCATAAAATATTAACATTACAGTGTATGATATGAAGATATACAGAAAGACAAAGAACATCAGAACAGTGTTCTTCTTCAGCATTAACATCTGTTCTGCTTCTACCAGTGGTCTCAACATCTGAATGTCTCACCTGACTGTGACTTATATCTCCTGAGTGGTTCGCCACACCTTGAGAAGTGATATTCACTTGCTCAAGGTAGATCAGTCAGTCGTCCACGCCAGGATGAGGGACTAACCCACCCTACACAAAAACCCTAACAACATTTTGTGCATAGTTTTACCCACAGGTCAGTCAAAGCAGAGAAATAGGTTGGACAGCAAGCAAGATCAGCACTGTCATGCCAGACTTTAGATTTAGATTGAGAACAGTTTGAAGGAAACTCAGATGTCTGCTGGTTCAAAGCTTGTAAGATCACCTTGTTTCTAAATCGCCACTTAAGGGGAAAAAAAAAAAAAACTTATAAAGGACTTAAAATATTACGGTTAGAATTAACAATGGTACAGTACAGACACTATAAGAACTGTGCAATAATGCAAAGTAAATCAATTCCATTTATTAGTCAAAAATCAATATTAGAGCCCAGGGTGCAAGGAAACAGTTACACCAATGTGAATATCTTGCATGACAACTCTTTTTTTGTTTTCTTTTTTTTTCTTCGCATCGTTACTTGTAGTCTTTAAATCTTATGTCAGTTTTCAGAACAATTGAATAAAACACAAAAACTCTTTTTTTTTTTCAACACTGGTTGTATTTAAATATACTTGATAGATAAACTTACAATGACTATTAATCTTACATACATCAATCCGGCATAACATTATGACTACCTGATTTGGTGCATGCACTTGAATGCCAGGTCCAAAAGATGAACATGGCTTACTTCTCCTGTCAGTGGTCATAATGTTGTCACTGATCAGTGTATGAAACCTCATATACTGTACCGTGGTGTGAAAAAGGGTTTGCCCCTTTCCTGATTTCATGTTTGTCACACGAAAATGTTTCAGATTGTCAAACATACTTAATTTAAGAAAAAAAGATAACACTTGACGTTGATGTGTGCATTGGGGAAACTAAACAATCCATCCACAAACAGCTCAACAATGGAGAGCCAGCTCATGAGGGAATTACTCAGCAGTCCACCTCCACTTGAAAGACAAAGGACACTCCTTTGAAGCTAACACTTATCAGATATGTAAAAAATGTGGCTAAGATTAGCACCTAAAAGGACAGCTAGATACTGTGAGAATTATTTTTTGATTAGACGTGTAATCAGTTGAGATTGTTCAAAGGACAGGTGTCAGGTGACATCAGTTGAGAATTAACATTCATGAAATCAAACAAAGAATGAGGTCCTAGATAATGGGAGCGTCAAGAGCATCAACCCCGTTTAAGTTACTTGAGGACAGAGCAAGAAGGAAACACGTAGCGAGTCTGAGAGACAAAATAGAGAACGGAGGAGGGAGTCAAAGAGCAGCAAGGGTCCAGCAGAGGAGGATGAGCGTGGAACAGAGCATGTGAGGTCTATGTCAGGGAGGAACAGGTAGGAAGAACTTTCTCCTTTTTCTAGGGCGCTGTCCCAGGGGATTGGAGGACCTGAGTGGCCATGGGTTGAGACCGACCTGTCCACCAACGATGGGAGACTTAAGCCTAAACTCCTCCCGACCTGTAGCCAACCAATCATATTCATTTTGTTGAAACTATTATAATGGTGTGAAACTACTGAAAATCATCCTTTTCGAGGACTCACGTGATGCAGCGATGGTAGGCGGACGTGCCTCTGAGAGCTCCCCACAACACACAGTTTCAATTATCCTTCAACTATCTTATTTCACCCAAACTCTGAACTAAAGTCGACTCCGAGTGAGTGCATGTATACCAGATCCAAAGAAAAGCAAAAAGTTGATCAGCTCGAAAATTACAGCAGGTGTAACATCATCCGAGTCATTAACCTACCAGACGGTTGTGAAGACACAAACCCAGTGAAGTTTTTCACTGACTGGCTCTCTTCTGGGCTCTGACAACTTCCCCAACCCCATCATCATCGAGCAGGCACACAGGGCACTCTACCCCAGACCACCGGAAGATAGCGTTTGCATTGCTCTATCCTGCAACATTGAGAATTCTCCACGACGGGCCGACGACAGTTCTTCAAAACACCTAAAGAAGCCATGTCATTCATTCATAGCTGCATCCTGAAGGTGAGGACGAACATGAGTAAAAGTTGACTGCTGGTGATGCGTTCCAGGTGGTACGGGACATTTAAGTTTCACTGGACATTTTTGATTGGTTAGTGTAACCTACCTTTATATAGTAGTCATAACCTCGCTTATATTTTCGTTCCACTATAGTCGTTGAGAGCATTTTAGATACAACAGCTAATAACGCAAATGCTGTAATTTAATTTTAACCTGACCCATCTTACCTTACTACAACATTGTTCGTATACACTGCTTGACCATTGTTCTCTTTGTTCTCACTGTTCTCAGCTCTATTTTCCTTTGGTCTAAATACGTTCCAAAATTAGTTCTGGATGATTGCCTTATTTTGGATTACTACCGAGTTAATACAACAGGCCTTCAGCCACCCCTTACAGAAAGAAAAAGAATCTGAGAGAGTTAGGCACGTCTTTTCATCATCATTCAATCATCCTTTTCTGGGACATTGGCCAAGGTTGAAGGTTGACTGAATTGGCCCATGCACATGAATTTCTATATTCCAAACATATTTGAATATTTAGAGCAACTGATGTAGAGCAACTAGTCGTCAAATGATGACCTTTTTATTTACCACGTGAACTGAGCTGGACCACCTGAAACCAGAACACCTACGCTAGGATCTTGTTTATTGATTTTAGCTCAGCGTCTAACACCATCTTTCCACAACAGCTTATCTGTTGCCGCTTGGTGTGGATCCAGGAATGTGTAGGTGGTTCACAGACTTACTGACAGGAAGGCGGCAGGCAGCCAGGGTTGGCAGAACAACATGTAGACATTAAGTACTGTCATTAGACTCATTACTGATGGTGACGAGTCGGCGTACAGGAAGAAGGTGGAGCAGTTGGTAGACAGGTCTCGGTAAACAACCTTGCCTTAAACGTTGCCAAAACAAAGGAGATGTAGATAGATTTCAGGAGGGCTGGTCACCAGCACCATCTCCCTCTGAACATCAACAACTCTGAGGTGGAGAGGGTGCACAACACCAAATTCCTGGGGGTCCTTCTGACTGACAAGCTAACCTCCAGAGTCAACACTAGAGCTGTCATTAAGAAGGCCCAACAACAACTTCACTCTCTCCACAGACTGAAAAAGGTCAACCTTCCGGTTCCTGCCCTGACCATGTTTTACAGAGGCACCATTGAGACTGTTCTCACATACTGCATTTCATCCTGGTTTGGCAGCAGCACAGAAGAAGATAGGCACAATCTAAACAGGGTGGTGAGAACAGCAGAGGAAGTCATTGCTGGGTCACTGCCACATCTGCCGGACATCTACAGATCCCATTGTGTGCGCAGAGCAGAGGGAATTCTAAAGGACCTCACACATCCCTCTCACAGCAGAACTCCAAGAACTCCGCTGCAGCCTGCACACACATTAGAGGCCCATTGGCTTGTCAGTCTAAAAAATACCTGGCCCAGTGGTCCTATGATAGGCTACAGAGGCCCAGGAGTCCCACCCACGCTGGTTCTTGACCTGAGTACAAGAGATACTGAGTACAAGTTCTGTTTACTGTTTTTTGCAGGTCATGAATTTGGTGAGGAGTGGAGCTCGCTGGCTGCTGATGAGGAAGTAGGGCAATACATACATGTGCACATACATGTATATGAGAATGCATATCTATTCAGACCTGTAATTCATGCCTTATACTTTTTCCACACATCTATGGATATTTTTTTTTCAATTTTCTATTTATGGTTTCATAATGACTGAGTCACTGTTAAAACAAATGAGCAACTTTAATGCTGCTACTGTCTGTAATATGTTTCTATTTAGATTATTTGTCAGGATATTTTGTTATTATTGTCCAAGTCTGGTTTTAACTAATGCTGGGCTTACATTAAAAAGATTTTCACAGTCACAGACTAAAAACTGAAAGGGTAGCATAAGGGTTCTTCCGGTTAGTCTCGTCCCACCCCTAGTCATGACATACCTCTGTTGTGATTTGACTCTATAATGAATAAAGATTGATTGATTGATTGATTGATTGATTGATTGATTGATTGATTGATTGATTGCTATAGCTGTCAATTTTAGTCTGCTTTATTTGTTAACTGCTATCAAGGAATATGACTCTCCTTTCTGGTATGCATGAGAGAAGACGCCATGAGATTTGTGGACTTCTACGTGGTGTCTGCTGATAATGTAGTGGGCTGGTCTGGACAGAAAATGCCAGGGCTGAATTTTTGTCCCAGTCCACCCCTGTATAAAACTATAAAATCTGTATATAAACAATTTTGTCTCTGAACAGACTAGATATGATCTGCAACAAACATTGGAATTCTGAATGGGGCACGTCGTCAGGTGCCGTGAATCTTATGCAGACATCACTCATGATCCGAAAGCTCCTGAATCAAGGTGAGGACTCTTGGGTTCATATGAAAATGGGACTTTTTAGTCTCCACTTTAGTGCCCTTCTCTGGGTTGATGGAGATAAAACACCTTGGGAAATAGAAGAAAAACAGACAACTTTGTTAATAATAATAAAATTGGACCATAGCAGTTACAATCTTGGAGATTTTCATTTAAATAAATAAATGTTGCTGAATGAGTTATCAATGGTGACTGAGACTATGATCCTTTGATGAAAACCCTTGCATTTACAGTATTGTTGACTTTCATAGAAAAAAAGACAAATCACAATACAAAGCACTCACTCTGGTAATATGTTTTTTAGCAGGAGTTATTCAGATTTGTTTCACCTCAATACAATGCAAATTAGATTTAAAGCCAATCCAAAGAGACATACCTCTGAATAAACTCCAGGGTAGACGTCTGCTCTGATGGTTAATGGACATTAAAGCAATAATAGCTCCCAAACACCATGTAGATGGCAGAAATGTTGGAAAGGGATGTTGTCCTGTATGATAATTCGATCCAGAGAATGTACCGTTGTGAGGAAAAGCAGGACCATCCTGAAAAAGAACAGAAAACAAAAACAAAACATAATACAAACAAAGTTGAAGACAAGACTTTATTTTCCTATTTTCACAAAACGTTTAAATGTTTAAAGGCTGATACGCCACCCCTATGAGAAATTTAGTCAATCACCGTATTCCCTAGAGTTGGATAAGTGAGAAAAAACGTGTGAATGTGAATGTGCTAATGACAAATTTATATTGAAAATCATTACCATTGTATTTAAAATGTACTAGAAATTTCCAATTATCCAATTATATTAATGAGAAAAAAAACAGGTAAATTAACAGCTGTGACTGGTTAAGTATTTTACAAAATATTATCCTAAATTAAACATCACTTCATTGTTTATCTATTTACATATTTTTGTGTTGTGATTTCACAGCACTTAACTATTAATTTTATTTATTTATTTTACAATGTAGACATCATGCCAAGATCCAAAGAAATTCTGAAGCCATTTCTAAAGCCTTGGGACTAAGCTTTGAGAGCCATTATCCACAAATGGTGAAATTGTGGAAAAGTGGTAAATCTTTTCAAGAGCGGTCGGCCGATCAAAATGACCCCACAATTCATCCAAGAGGCTACAAAAGCATCGGTGTAGATGGGGATGCTCAGGACACGCCCTGCTCTACTGTGTCAACACTACAAATACAACCACTGTCCATAGTATTTAGTTAATAATTACGGAACACAAAGGGATAACACTCAGTTTCTGCTTGAAGTCCCACTTCTAACCCAAATATCGCTCTGATTGGCTCTCCCGTTTGCCGCTTACATGTGATTAGCTGTCCCCACTGTCGCTCCATCTGTTGGTAAAGCTATTTGTAACCTGCTGCCAGTTGGACTGGACAGGAGGCGACAGTTGTCTTTTTTCTGCCTGGGTCACACCAGCTAGACAGATTTCAATATTAGTTTCAATACTTGTTCTATTTGCATTTATATTTGTTGAAATTGGAAAAACTTGTTTTTCATGTACTCCTAAAGACGGAAACAAAATGATTCAACAAATATTTCAACAAGACATGAGGAGTACACTTTCTGCTTTATCCTACTGGTCAACCTTTGTTGGGTACACTTGTTGGAATAAAGTTTGGCTATTGTCCCATGTTTAATTAATTTGGCCAAAATACGACCAAAAAATAAATGAGTACAACTAATTTAGTTCAATTGCACTGAATGTAGAAAAACAAGAAACAAGTTGCAGTTACAGTTGCCTACTGGCAGATTTACTCTCTTGTCTCCGCAACAAATCCCCTTGGAAAGTTTCCATATGCCATAAACAAGTCAAACCAGCCTAGTACACACAAATAACATTTGTACATGGCAACAAAGAACGAAATCAAAATCTGGAGGCTACATAACTTTGGCAGCCAAAGCTACTTGGTCCCATTTATCAGTGTTTGTAACGCAGATTCACAACAACTGAAACCAAAGAGAAGAAGACAACAATTAAATGGTTTCTGCGTTTGAGGTCTGAGTGGATTAAGTTGTATTTCAATGTGTGTTTTCTTCATATGGTCTTGATGTATGTGGATGTGATGTTTAGATTTGGGTAGAGAGAAGACTGTAAGGGTGACCATGTCACATGAGTTAATCACAGTAGCTTTGACAAGCACATATACACAGTATCTCAACAAAACTTTCTCCAACATATTAGTAAATTCCCTTCAATAATATAAAAGTGCATCCCTGGTTCAAAAATAAATACAAACAAACAGTGAATACCCTGAAACCGTGCATAATTGCTTCATTTCATACAAACTTCCACCTGGTACACTTTTAATTTAGCTTTTATTTCTTCCTTCCACTCTGGTAGTGTTCTCCCAAAGAAAGCAGCATGTCATTCAGCATGTCAGGAATTCACCACCCTCTATAAAAGGAGATTTGTTTTTGCTCATCTAAATGCTGGATAACATCATACTCCCGTTGTCCTGGATGGTTTCCAGTTCTGAACTTTTTGTCCCGGAGTTCCTCAAAGTAATGATTCCAGTTTCCATCCTTGTCTGCTCCGAAACCAAACACATGAACCTGTGAAAAGGAAAACCAACATGTAACAGCCAACAAAACTACATAATGTATAAAAGACTTGTTCACTTTTGTAACTAATACGTGCACACCAGCCAAAATAATGATTGAATTATGGTCGAGGTGGAGATGGATGAATGGTCAGTGAAAGCAAAAAGGAAATGATTCAAAGACTGTCTCTGGGGGTGTACGAGATGAAAAAAATATATTCACACAGAACCAGTTTCACCTGGGACATCCAGTGATTCATGTGTGGTTCATGTGGAGCATTCGCACGGCATGATCTCTGCTGGATTCCACCTCACTCCACTGTGTGTCAGATAACAATTTACAATATATTTGACAGCTTTGGTTACTTTGTAAATTATAAAGGATAATACAACATATATTTTTTCATACTATTTATCCTGGGGAAGAAATAGTCCTTTCAGTATTTAAATCAGCTCCACCTTTGCCAACACTTAAATGATTGATTTCATGATTTCATCATTCTAATGCTCAGAGACAGTGCCACTGGATTAGTTTTATCACAGGACCTCTGTTCTCCCAGACATATGGTAGGTAATTTGCGGTGTAAATTTTAATTTCCTGGACCGAACGACTTTGGGGGAATGGAACACATTGTTTTACGTTTAGAATTTCTTTAATTTCCACAATTAAAACACACATTGCTTTACGTTTATAATATGCATCGCCTGCGTTGTACATCTACTTTTAATCACTGTTACGATTTTAATGGTGGGGGTGTGGGTGGGGCATGCATAATTTTTACTTTAATAATCTTTTTTTTTTATTAAACACAAATTATTTAACAGTTTTAACATTTAACAGTTTCCCATCACTACCTTGCGGCCGCTTCCCTCTAAACATTAGACAAATATTATACGTCCTCTACAACAACCTACAGCCACCTGAAATCAGTGTCTACTGAATTGCAAGTAAGTTTGGTCAGCCCATAGACTTGCCTAGTTAATTTTGTGTCCATTTATGCATTTATAGCGTTTGCCGTTTTAGCTGTCGTGTTGATCTATTTCAAACCCGTTGTCGCTACAATTAGCATTGCATCTGCTAACGTTAGCTTTTGAACACGACAAATAGTTTACAACAAAGCCAGCGAAAAATCAATACATAGAGCGTTTGGTAACGTTATATATAACACATACAGTGTTACGAGTGTGCATTTGTGTAGTTTTACTTTTTCTACTTGTACAGGTGGAATTGTTGGGTTTTAAGAGGTTAATAAGGCCTTCAGCCTGTGTATAACACTGAGAAGAATCAGGAAGAATGTTACTTCCGCTATCTCACCATATAAGGGGTTGTCTTCCGTTTTGCTACAGCTTGCGCACAGACTAGAAACTCATCACACCCTAATATTTCATACGCTGGAAAAAAGCTTATTGGCTACACATAGAAACTCACTGACACATGAGAGGCAGTGCTCCTCCCTTCTGGAACCGCGGAGTCTAGGTAGAATAAGGTCACTGTACGTGCTTGAAGGGGAGCTTTTGTTTTTTTCTACCCCTAAGGTGGACTGACTGAAGCCTCAGCGCTGAAATCAATACCTATTCTCTGTGTACCAAATAAATATCCTAAATGTGAGAAATTGTCGCGTGATTTGTGCATAGATGGACTATCCTTCCCAAAAGGTATAAAGATCCTGGGCTGAAGGAGAGGAAAATATCTTTCCTTTGATAGAATCATGCAATTTGATAATCTGGAACTTACAAGGACACATACTTCAGAGTATTTAAAGCATGCACCTCAAAGGACTGGAGATGGGGGCTTCACAGTCACTCAGGGCTGATTTTGTTTGAAGAAACTATGCTCAGCTTTATTTTTTACGAATAGTGTTGTTTCAACACTATAGCCGCTGTCCTCAGCGTGTTGTTTTTCTTTTTTATTATTGTTGTTAATAAAATTAACATTTATCAGTGTAAACAAAAAAAATACATTTGATTTTTACCAGTGTTCACTATTTGTTTTTTTTTATTATTGTTTTATATTTTAATTGTTCTTATATTTGTACATAGTCACTCAGGACTAACCCTATTTTTGTAGTACAGACCCAGGAGGTGTCATTTTATTCATTTTATTTTACCACTTCTTTTTTTTTTTTTTTAAACTTATATGAGGGTTATGATGGCTGCTGTTTGTTGAATTTGTAGCCTAGTAACTAGTATTTCTCAACTGAAATCAACATTATGTTTGCAATAAAGATGTGGGAAAAAACAGCCGGGATTGGATTGTGATTTATTGTTAACCTGGCTGTGGTCTTGCCCAGAAGGTAGGAACCTGTTTCCTTTACCAGTTAATTTTACTGTTTTGTTTGGCTCCGCAGCAGGTTTGGAGTGGAAACATGTAATGCCTTTGGTATGCATTTCCAGTTACCATCTGCTGTAGAGAAATATGCATAGAAACTAAACTAAACTAAACTAAAAGCAGTACAGTACACAGTGTTCTAAGGCCCACCAGTGACCTAATACACCTGAGCAAAAAGAAAACAACTCGATAAAACGTCGGATAATTACGCGTGCAGCGTCGGTCACCACCATCATGTGATATTGTCAGGTTAAACTTGAGTTAAACAACAGGTGTTAAACTTCTGGGTCATGATAACCTCATTTTTTATTGATAAACCTAGTGCCGTCGAGCAGACGAGACACAAAGTGATGGTAACTGGTAGATTAAGAACCCCAAAAAGTAGATATTGAGCAAGATAGTTATCTGTTGTTTACCTTTGTAGTCGCAAGCAGACATGCAGTGACAGTGTATTTGCGTCAGTAAAAAAAAAAAAAAAGAAAGAAAAGAAAACAAACTTGAAGGAGTGGCAGCTTAAATGAATGTAGAGGAAGCACTGGTACACTATAAAAACAATGTCTAAAAATGAGTTTCAAATTTGACATAGAAAAGATGTCCACAAAGACCACATTTGGACTACCAGTAGCTCCTATAATTATGTACTGTAGACTTCATGAATGGACGTTCAGTAGATGTCACAAAAAGACGTTGTCTGGAGTAACAGTCTGCACCTTCAGGTGACCCAAATTAGACGTGCAAAAATGACTTGAAGACGTTGTTTAGATGTTTCTTTGCTCAGTGGGTTACGTCACTCATTTTTACAAATATGTAATATAGTATCGAGATTATTTTGTTATGTATCAAGTAGTGGCTGTTGAACTTGGGTTTTACCTTCCCTGACAAGAACAGAAGCCGCTGTGACCAAAGTGCCTCAGAGTCTCGTATGGAGGAGGTCAGCATCTATCTTTTACCACTAAGGGATTTTTTTCCATCACTGTGGGCAAATTATATTTAACCTAAAAACTTTGCCAACTACGACCTTATCTTACTCAGTCATGCAGGTCACATGTCTGAGTGCTAAGCCTTTGTTGTTGTGACCTTTGTTTTAAATGTGACAAACATACTGAGCTGCTCGCTTTAGACTCGCTATTTATTCAGAAACCATGAACTTTTTAAACCTCACAAAGGCAGCTCCAGTTCAAGGTATGAACTTACCTCATTGCAAATGTTCAGCGCAAGAGCCAAAGTTATAAAGCCAGTGGATGGATACCGGCCCTTCTGTCCCAGCCACGTGTCATGAGCGTATCTTATGAAAGCCGGGTTGATCACCATCACCTGTTGTCAATCAGAATTGGTCTTTAACCCTCCTGTTATACCTGGGGTAAGTTTGACCCCATTCAATGTTCATCATTCAAAAAATAACAGTTGACTTTTTTCATTCGTATTTTATGACTTTTCTTAATTTGATGGAGACAACTGGCTAAGCACAAAATTATCATCATGATATTTGTTCAATGTGCTGAACACAGTGCACACATTGGTGTTCCTCTGGGGTAGGTTTGACCCCAAACTGTTCATTCTAATTTAAAAGTTTGCCCTGATGGTGGCGCTAGAGGAAAGGTCAACTCCCTGGTAGGTTTCATTATCAAGGGGTTATTTATGTATTCAACAAATCAACAAAGGTCCTGACACAACAACTTGGTCAACAAATTCATGTAAATAATATTCTGGAGGCAAATATCCCTGGCGTCAAATTGACTTCAAGGGTAAAATGTGTTAGTAACATTTGAGGATAACAGGAGAGTTACACGACCCACTACCTGTAGAGTCCATGAATCTCTTAGTGTTACTCACCAAATCCTTGTTGGCTGCTATTTTTGATTTTACGGACCTGTTGGGGACGGCATGAAGTGACAAATTCAAATTAAGTCTTTGACACACCCTCCAAAAGATCATCATGCAGATGTGACCTGTGTGTCTATTAAACAAAATTCTAATTTGCATAATCTATTTTACATGAAACTCATGAAACACTACAGGAACACACATTATGTCCAAGCACAGTCTTCCTCCTTGCTCTCACAGATAATGACAAGTATTACCGACACTAAATAGCTAAGTGCTAGTCAATCTTGAAAACAGGGGAAAGTAATTTCTACTCACATTGAATTATTTGTTCTTTCATCAACTATTAACTTAGTTGACTTAGCCAGTGGAGCAGTGTGTCTTGCTCTGTCTGTGACCAAGTCTGGTGGCAGTTATTGCCTAAGACCCCAATAGACTGTAGAATGATTTCAAGATCATCTAGTGTGACTGTTCCAGGTTAGTCCAAGAGGAAGTACTCCTATGTTATAATCTGACACAACCAATCTGATTGAGGTGGAATTGTAGTTTAGCATCATGACTCAGCTTCTGTGAGCATGGACTGAGCCCTCTAACTGGCATCCCTTGTCACTTAGAATCACACGCATGACACGCAGCATGCATAGTATGATCTAATCACATTACATTAAACACACCTGATAGCAAACTGGGACAACCACTTAAATACAGTCTAAAATAAAAAATTGAAAAGAGGATTGACTCACATTCCATGAAATCCAGTTGTCATGCTCATCCTGAGCCACTCTAGATCCAGTATCTTGAATGGGGTCAACACAAGGTGAGTGGAGTTGTCTAAATCCACGGCACTCTCTGGATACATGACCTGATGAGTTGTTTTGGTGCCAACATCTTCTTCGAAGCCTTTGGTGCGACCCCTGTTAATTCTAAAAAAACACAGGGGAAATCATTCCACTCTTTAAGAAGAGGCCAGTCTTTAAATGAGATTTTCTTCTTGGTGAATATTTACCTGATGATGTAATCATGGAAATCTATCTGAGGTCCATGACGTGATCCCTTCAAGTTACCAGAATTTCCCACCACAGCACAGGTCTTACAGCTGTCTCTGCTGAGTTTTACAGGCTCCAGGATGGTTGGGAATGTCTGAAACAGGCTGTTCACTGTTTCTTTATATGTGTTGTAGTCTTGTTTTTCATCCTGTAAGTGCTGGTGGAGACAGATACAGAATGTTTATCTGGACTAGCACATTATTACAACGAATATCTGCATTTTAGTCTATTGAGTCCACTTTAAAACTTTCAATCTTAACCTGGCACGCACCAAGTGAAGTGATCCATTAGGGGTAAACCACCACAACTACCGGGACTCAACTTCGGAAACAGTTGCGGGAAGCCTCCCTGACTGGTGGTTCCGGAGGAGGAGAGGAAGCGGGGCAGACATCAGGCTTAAAGGTGGTCGGAAGCCAGGCGAGTTAACCCGCCTACAGCTTGAGTAGCGCTATCACTGAATTCAGTCGGGGTAATATTCTGCTGACGTGAAGCCGTAACCCTGTATAAACGGTGAAGCTGTCTTATCTGTACCTATGGGATCTAACAACAGATGTCGTCAGAAAAAAAAAAAAGACACATCGAGTCCATTTACATTAATTAATTTTTACAGACTGTAAGTCTGTAGTCAAAAGATGAAACGAGACGAAGGAAAAGAGGAAGATGATGTAATAATAATAATAATAATAATAATAATAATAATAATAATCATCATCATCATCATCTGCTGTCCAGCTGAGCGACGACTGAGATTCCCACTGAACGTCAGAAGAAGCGCTGTAGATGCCAGGCTGGAGTTGGAGGTGGAGGAGGAGAAGGAAGTTCAGGTCGGCGTGTGATGTGTTGTGCAGCAGGATGGATGGACTGTGTGCGCTTGCTGGGTCCCAGAGGGAATGTGTCTGAGAAGCGCTTTGGAGTTGTTGTTGGAGTTTACATCCCTCTCTCAGCGGACAAGGCAACAGCCTACGACACGATCCATGCCACTGTTGCTATGCATCTGACCAAACAACTGGATATTTTTGGACAAATACTTTTGTACATTTGTTCATAATGCTAATTCTGAAGATTTTTGATTACACTTACATATCACATTTCATTTTTACTATATTATTAATATTTAATAATATTTTTTATTTCAATCTAAATCTAAATCTTATTTTCTTTTCTTTTTACTTGTGGTTTTTAAGAGTGCTACCTTTACTCCTGTGACCCTCGTGTATCATTAAAGTCTGTCTAAGTCCAAGAAGAAGAAAAGGGAAGAAGAGGAGGGAGTGAAAGAAGTAATAATGACAATAATAATAATGAGACTATTTTAGTGGCAGAATTGTTGACTTAGTCAATCATAACAACATATTAAGCCGATAGGTAATCAAATGTAAATAAATTATTTTAAAAAGTAATATAATTAGTTTTCATCTCTTGCCTGATCAGTGAATGCGCTTCTGGTCCAACTACCACTATATGAGTGTGTCACTACTGACTACTGGGTAAACTGTCAGCTGATCGGTGTCAGATAATCCCTGGAAGCTGCAGGTGTGGAAAGGTGGGGCGTGGTGGTAGCAACAGAACAGACATCAGTGCCACAAAAAAAGAACACTGGTCTGCCCAAGTGTTGGTGCTTTCCTCCATTATATGGTATGTACAATCAATGTGTTCTTAGAAGATACTTTAAACTTATTTTTTTCGTTGTCGTTGTTTTGTTTGCTAGTGAAATGAATTCATGTCTAACTACATCCCATTTAATCGTTTATCCAATCAAGTCATTGCATCCAAAAACGTAAGTGTGAAAGTGCTGAAGGAAATATTCTGACTTATGCTCGTTTCAGTTGTACCCTTCAGTGAGAATTATGCTGTGTATGTATATCCGCTACAGTCTAAACGCAACCATAGATCAGAGAAGGAAGTTTGAAATATTTACACAGCTCCCTCACTAACGGACAAGACGCATCAGACGCGCATCATCTTCAAACGTAAAAACGTAATATTCATGAATTGGTGAGTTCAAGTAAATTATAGAATTACAGGAATATACTACCGCTATGATACTAATACTGTAGGCATATTATAATCTGGCATATTGAAAGCATATGCATGTGTATTTCATTGTGCGTGCTTGGTTAATGGAGCTGGCTGGTTTTAAGGTGTGCGTTAGCATTTATGGATGTATGGATTTATGGAACATTAAATGATTAGGCATCACCAACAGATGGCGCTGCCCTCACAGAAACAGCAGTAGACGTTTCTTTCCCCCTCAGACAGGGCCGGCCCGCGGCATAGGCAGTATAGGCAAATGCTAATGGCGCTGTCCATGATGTGGAGAAGAAAAAAAAGCGCAACTTATATTTTTCATTGTTATTTTTATACTAAAACTAATTGATACTATTATTTCTTATTATGAAAAGAATAAGCCCACACTAGTTTTGGTACTGCATAGCAAAGCCTATTAAATAATAATAATAATAATAATAATACCTCATTAAGCCCTATTAAGCAGGTGTTTACATCTGTCTGCATTTTTATTTTCATTTATTATTGGTTAACGTTTGCTCTGCTTGTAATGGTCAGTCAAAATGATATTCCTTCATATAATAGAGTTTTAAGTTTAAGTTATATAAGTTATATAAGAATCGTTTATTGTTACAGTTCATTTTGTCTAAAGTGTGTTTATAGTGTTAAACTTTACATCAAAGTGCTCACTGTGTATGTTAATTCTTCATACCTCAGCATTCCCATATGTTATATTATACTGCAGTTTGCTGCTTCTTTGAATTCTGATCAGCATTGCACTGTAATGATAATAAGATTGAATCTAATATAATTTGCATCTCAGACAAAAATTGCCTTGTATATTATACAGTGGGGGTAAGTATTAGTAATAAGTATTTGATCCCCTGCTGAATTTGTAAGTTTGCCCACTTCCATAGAAATGATCAGACTCTGGTTTTTATGGTTGTTTACTGGTTATGGGTATAGACAGAATATCAATCGAAAATGCATAAAAAACACACAATCTAAAAGTTATAAATTGTTATGTATTTTATTAAGGAAATAAGTATTTGATCCCCAAGCACAACACAAGTCAGTACTTTGTAGAGAAACCTTTGTTGGCAAGCACAGCGATGAGACTTTTTGTAGTT
>NC_061783.1:21912-146912 GCF_022458985.1 Mugil cephalus
TTTTTGTATTTTTTTTTGAACTATAGGTACTGTTTCCAAATAAATCGGCCCCTCCAATTTTCTGTAATAAATTTTGTCCCCCAATTGTCTATAGACCTCCTTCATGTATTGTTCCCTACTGAGTATAACTACTACACTTCCTTTATCCACTGGTTTTATTACTATTTACTTGCAATGCATTAATTCTCTCAATGCTTTGACCTCCCCACGTGTCAGATTGGGACTTTCACGTCCTGGCCAATAATGACTCTTAAATACCATATCATCGTTCTCCATTAGAGTTCTCGCAGCCAGTGGCAACTCATCCAATGGTGGCCTCCAGCCTGAAGGTGATACAAAAGGGGCCTTTACCCTGCTTCCTGTCTTAAAGTAATGGGCCAATTATTTCCGATGATATTCCTGAAAATGTCCGCTTGTAATTGTCCGCTTCTGATTTTATTATTAATGTCCAAAGTTGGAATAATGGGTTAATCCTTGTTCAATTAAATCAAATTGAGAGTGAGACAATTTGAATATTTCTTGGCCAAAATACATTCACATATCGTGACAGCTAGGGGTGTCACCCCCTCACTATCCCCTTCCACAAGACTTCGGGGATCTACCAGTTTTAAATGTGTAGCCCAATTGAAGTAACATTGCCGTCCTGTTTTAGGTGTCCAATGGAGGTTATCCTTTTCCGTCTCGAAATCCTCCTCCTTCAACAACGGATGTAAGGCATGTTGCGATGAATATGTGCATTCAACATTTTCAGCACCTCCTGCTCTCTCCAGGGCAAGGGCGAAGAATGTTTATCAGTGGGATCCATATTTCTGAATATGGAAAGGCCTTCCTTGCCGTCCGGCATGCAGCCTGTAGTTGCCTAATAGCCGTGGCTTTAGCGTTCTGTGCCCTGCAATTCAGCCCAAAAGACAGAACCACTTTTTCAACCCTCACGTGGTTGATGGCCTTCTCCAATATGGCCTGGGTTAGGGTTAGGGTTAGGGGTTAGGGGTTAGGGTTAGGGTTAGGGTAAGGGTTAGGGTTAGGGTTAGGATAGGGACCTCAAGCCCTTCTCCTCGAAAAGGAGAAGGGGGGAGCACGGTCTATCCGTCCTGGGAAGTCCCCGTAACCCTGGCCCCATCTGTAGGGGGGGCGGCGTCTCCTCCCATAATGGACAGTGGTCCACTGTCCATCCATGTCGGATGTATGTTTGTTTTGTTTTGTCTTTAAATGTTTTTTAATTTTTTAGTTTGTAAAATATGAACTAATCAAAGAAAAGCGCTATCCCAAAATGGGGATAGGATAAAAAACTCAAATTGGCCTCAAAAAGTAATAAAAAACTAAAAGAGGAGACAAATTGTCTTTAAAAATAAGATAAAAGTTTTATTTAAGTTTAAATTATTACAAAATACAAAAAAAAGTGTGCCCAAACGACGTTTCGGCCACGTGGGGCCTTCTTCAGGTTGTGGCACACTTTAAAACGAAAATCTGAATGTGGCTGACAAGAGGAGGATGTTGTCCGTCCGAGCGTCAAAGCAGAAATGAGCTTTCTCGCTCTTGGCGCTCCTTTTATACCCTCTGTTCCCTTTCATGAATTTATCGCCTAAATGTTTCAAATGAATTTTAAAAGTTTCCCTATGACCCTGCCCACTGTTTTTTAAACCCCATAATGCCCAAATAAGTGTTTTTAATGTAATTTCTATCATGAATTAACTGGTAGATATATATATATTATGAATTTATTAATAGTTTTTTAGTGTTTTTTTAATAGTTTTTAATAATAAATCAATTCTGAAAAATAGTTTTAACTCCTATAATTATTGTTGTAAATAGTATTTTAGCCCCATTAATTATATATTTATATTTTTGATATCATGAATAAAATATATTAATTAGGGTTAGGGCTGGGGATGAATTGGTTAGGGTTGGGGCCAGGTGATGAATTGGTTAGGGTTAGGGCCAAATGTTTGGGTTAGGGCTATGAAAACTAATGTTAGGGTTAGGGCCAATTGTTAGGGTTAGGGCTGGGGGATGAATTGGTTAGGGTTAGAGCCGGGGGATGAATTGGTTAGGGTTAGGGTTAGGGGTTAGGGGTTAGGGTTAGGGTTAGGGGTTAGGGTTAGGGGTTAGGGTTAGGGGTTAGGGGTTAGGGGTTAGGGTAAGGGTTAGGGTTAGGGGTTAGGGTTAGGGGTTAGGGTTAGGGTTAGGGGTTAGGGTAAGGGTTAGGGTTAGAGGGTTAGGGTTAGAGGGTTAGGGTAGGGTTAGGGGTTAGGGTTAGGGGTTAGGGTTAGGTTGGGTTAGGGTTATGGTTAGGGGTTAGGGTTAGGGGTTAGGGTTAGGGTTTAGGGTAAGGGTTAGGGTTAGGGGTTAGGGTTGGGGTTAGGGGTTAGGGGTTAGGGTTAGGGGTTAGGGTTAGGGCTAGGGTTTCAAACATCTGACATTGGACTACACAGAAGGAGCACATCCCTGCAAGGTCTAACCCTGTTTCTTCGCGAGGATTCAGAGAACTTCTTCAGGACATGCTTGGTGAGTACAATAGGAGGCTCAACATATCTATCCAGACAAGAGGATAGATATAATCGCTTAGACTGTGTGTGCATTAAAAAGAAACAAACGCACGGTAGGGTACGGAATAATTGTGTACACCACTGGAAAGTTTATCAGATGACTAAGCAGAATGAATCCCATTTACTACCATTCATTAGAGTGAAGCTTATTAAATTAAAAAAATGTTTGCCTCTTGTCTGGATCAGGGTCCAGAGGCTAATAACCAAAGGGGAAAAAAATGGTAGAAGCATCACTCTATGTTGCTTTTGTCTACATGCAGACATGCATGGCAAACTTTTTTGTTTTGTTTTTATGGGTGTTTTATTCAGTTGGATAATTCTTCCTATTTTCAATGTTAAATTGTATGCTGACATTGTGACATTGTTTTTTTTATATTATATAAACTGTTGTGTTGTGAACTGCACAGGTGTTTTTACAGGTTTTGCGTATTTCTGTTTGACACAGCCACTTGAGATATGTCAGCAATGTTGTTGCTGTTTTACAATTGTAATACACTGCTCAATGACTTGTATATGAAATGGTAAAAATGTTTCGAATGTATTTGATCATAGGTCAATAACACTTGGAAGTTATTATTGTTATGGAGCTACTTGTTCTGCACTTTGCTGTAGTAAGACAACAATTCTCTGCTGCTACTGTTAAATTGTTAAATGGAACAATTTCCAATTATTTCAATAAAGTATGAAGTAAACTTTAAACTTTTTTTTGTATTCTGTAAAATGCAATTTTAAATGTTATTAACCTTAACTTGAAATGTTAACTTAACAACCCTAACTTACTTTTTTGAGTGAGTAAAATTCTTAGTTGGTATAACGCTAACCTTTAAGTTTTACTAATGGAGAAAACTACTTTATCTGGAAAAAAAGATTATTAGTTGGCCAAACTGTTGAAAACATAGACTTGGCACAAGTCTAACTTTCAAGTTTGTCTCATAAGGGAAAATGTAAAAACAAAACAATATGAGTTTTTGGTTGGGCTCAAAACTCAAACTTTTTGAGTTTTCTCAACTTTTTCATTTTTACAGTGTCTGTATCTTGATGACTAAATGTAACACAAACCAAACCCAGGAGACATGGACTCAAACACCCACAGCCATGGCACAAAACTTTCGGAAAGCTCTCTCCTGCTCTATCACATAGGTCAGAGTCAAAACTCAGTTAGTGATATATTTCTTTTTTCATTGAAATTGTAGATTAATGACAATCGTGTGCCACAAAACTTAAAATAACGGATTGCTTCAACTGGCGAATGTGAGCAGGTTCCTGCTTGGCCCAACAAGCCTCAGCAACACTCTGCGAAAAGGTCTGTTTAGTGACCTTTCTGACCTTACAACACCACACACCACACGCTGGTGGGACAAAACTTTCTGAATTCTCCGGAGCATCTCTCTGACATATAGCAAATTCACACTGTTGGCACGTTGCTTTATATTGCACCTCCAACAAAAGATCAACAAACTCTTATATACCCACATACAATGTGTCTTAAATGAGGCCCACGTACACAAATTCCACATCTTTATTACAACATTTAGATCCAACATATTCCTGGAAAGGTCTCAAGTGTTGAATCAAGCTACCTCAGACCCAGCACTATGGTGCATACCTGAACAGAAACTAGATGGTGCCAATTTTTTTTTTTACCAAAACACAAAAAACATACACTGAAACACTCACACGCACGGCACAAAATGATTCAGAAACTTCTCTCCCTGCTCAATCACATATGTCCAAAACAAAGTATCAGTAACTGATAGGTTCACATTTCGTTTGTCACTGAAATTGCAGATTAATGACAATCACGCAAAATTTAGTGCAAAGGATATCTTCCGCCTGGCGAATTTAAGAACATTAAAGGCAATTTAACAACACATATTGGTGGGACAAAAACTTTCTGAATACGCGTCTCTCTGATATGTTCGTTGGCATGTTGCTTTAACTTACACCTCCAATAAAAGACACACAAATATTAGTAGCCCACAGATAAAGTTTTGAGTTTTCAGGAAGGAACCATTCATAAGACTTTAAAGGCAAGGAATTCCCAAGGGATGTTACTTCAGAGAGAGATGGAATTCATAACACTTTTCAAAGAGCCTAAAAGAATGTCCCCTTCCAAAAGATAATATCCAAACTACACAAAGGTCTTCAAAATCTTGGCCATACTTTAGATATTAAGGAAAGATGAGAAACAGAGGGGGCCTCACATTCTCACAGCAGTGGTTAGCGACCAGCTCTCCCTCCTGGAGGGAATTCAGCTGGAAAAATTAGTCTTGATTCTTTTGTTCTCCAGCTCAAAAGATCCACTAGTATAACCAGACTGCTTGTTGGAGGTCCTATAGCAAATCATTTTCACATGTTTTGAGGCTGGGGGCTGTTTTTAAAAGGAAAATCTTTGATTTGAATACATAAAGTAAGACAAATAACTTTTGAAAGTATTTTTAGTTGTATCTATAAAGACTCTGACCAGAAAAGAAAGACAAACCAACAAAAATATATTTTGGAGAGAATTACATTCAAACCAATGAACTAAACTGATGTTTTTGAAGAGAACTGGCCTGAATGGCTCAGCTATGTGTTAACCTGAGACCTGATTTTATATAGAATCACAACGATAAGGTCCAATTAATAACAAATGATTTTTTCTTCCCCTTTAATTTCAAGCAGCATCTTTATCCTTATGTGTGATGTGTTTATGTATGATGCTGTTGTTGTACTTAGTGCACAAATCCTCCCTTTGTCATGTTATGTTTTGTTGTCTTGTTCCCAGTTACCGCATACGTACAGTATGTGTATTTACGGAAAGAAAGCTAATAAAAAGTAAATAAAAAAAGTTTAATTTCATTAGAAAGGGATCAATATCTTGGGCTTAACATGCTCAGCGGACACCTGGATGTCTCAGTGAGGCAAACAGTCATTCTCTTGCATGGAATCTACTGCATTCCATAGTTTCCATTACATTTAGCATAACAAATGATGAAATGAGTTTAATTGCATTAGTCTGGAGTTAGGCAACTTCAGACAGAAAACAAATGCGATGTTTGGACTGCACTGACATGCAGCCATCTTCCACATAATATTCAACTGAAATACATGGAACCTACTCAAAAAAAAACAACAACGATATTTTTATCCAGGGATCGAATTTAATAGTGGCTTTTGGCGGAGCCCCATTTTACAGTGCACCCCACAACTTTCCAATTCACATGCATAAGCTTTTAACAATCCAATTGTGGATCAGTAACAGGATTACTGAGGAAAACACTCTATTACCACAGCAATGCGATTAATACTGTCATAAACATTTCACATGACAATAGTCACAATAGCAACAACCCAAAAAGTATGCAAGAAATTAAATCACCATTGCACACATTTGGCTTCCACCCAGGTGCAAACGCCATACACACAACAAATAGTGCTGAATCAAGCTCCAATATCAAGTGGCTAGAGTGGTATCGATATCAAGTGACAATAAAACAAGGGGGAACGGCTATATCTTAGTTCAGAAACAGACTCATCACAACTCATTAAAAATACAGTAATGATAAATAGGACAACACCAGTCCAAACACACAAGCCATTCATTCTTTGATTCTTACCTTATTTCAGACACGATCACAGGGCCCATTGAACCTCTCTTTGGCTGTCCATACCCAGGGTACCCAGAATGTCAGGATGTTGAGAGGAGTTTTAACACCGTTATCCTGGTGGGATGTTTTGCAGTTCAAAGTCCCCAGATGGCCTGTTGGGCTTGACATGCAATTAAAACATTACTGGCTGTTCTTCAAAAAGGTATTTAATTAAAAAAATATTTAAAAAACAAAATATGATTGCTAATATTCAAAAACAAAACTTGTGTAACAAAGCGTGCCTTCACAGCCACAGAAGTTCCTTTCCCTCTCTGTGGACTAATCTCCTAGCTATATATGTATATATATATGTATATATGTATATATGTACACACACAATTAAGCATCACTACCATACGTGGCTGGCCAGCTAAGACTTATTAAGAGTTATTGTGCTGTCTGGTGTTTGTGATTTCTAATTTCTATTGCTTGGTTATTAGAAATGACAAAGATTATTTTGAGGGAACAATAAAAGAATTATTCAAATATAGTCACATTGAATGTATTTTTGATAAATTCTTCTTTTAATAAGTACATTCTTTAACTACACAAAGCAGTGTTTTGCTAGTTACTTTAATTATAAGTTAAGTTGGTTGCTAAGTTGATAGCAAGAATCAATATGATGTCGCAGTTAACGTTAGCATTCTATGTTAGCTAACGTTAGCAAATCCATTTCACAATAGACGTTTCGAAATGATATCATAAAGAGCTGTTTTTACACCGGCAGGTATTTGTTGGACCATTGTCCGAGTAACATGTGCAGATATAATATATATATATATAAATATATATATATATATATATATATATATATATATATATATACACTAATTAAGCATCACTACCATAGGTGGCTGGCCAGCTAAGACTTATTAAGAGTTATTGTACTGTTTGGTGTTTGTGATTTCTAATTTCTATTGCTTGGTTATTAGAAATGACAAAGATATTTTGAGGGAACAAGAATTATTATAGTCGCATTGAATGTATTTTTGATAAATTCTTCTTTTAATAAGTACATTCTTTAACTACACAAAGCAGTTTTGCTAGTTACTTTTAATTATAAGTTAAGTTTTTTGCTAAGTTGATAGCAAGAATCAATATGATGTCGCAGTTAACGTTAGCATTCTATGTCAGCTAACGTTAGCAAATGCATCACTAGCCCGATAAGAACACTTAGCTCAAAGTGACTTTCACGAAACTTACCACTAAAACAAAGTATTTTGCTGGCCGTATTCTCGTCTGCCCACGTCTGCTTCGGCTCGGCAGACTCAGCTCCACACAGCTCTCTTCATTGCTCAGGCCTTCGTATCGGACCTTCTGTGCTTGTCTTCGTATCAGGTCTGTGCCGTCCACCTTCGCCAACTTTGAGTCGGTAAAATAAAATAAAGCAAACGTGGGGAACAACACGATTTTAAGTCAACCTTCGATTCTTTTCATGTTGACAGTGTATAGCAGCGTAATTGGGCAGTTATTTGAAAACCTTGATTCTGATTGGTCAAACTGAATGCACCTCGTCTGCGTCTGTGTCAGCGGAAATTGCACCTGCAATTGTGATTGTGTGCATCATAAATAGTGAGCTGAAGAATCCTGCTATACATGCAAATGAAGATAATATATAATATTTGGTCATGCACAGGTGCAGCGCCCTTGTATAGGCAATTGTAAGGGCCCACACATTATCATCTACGATGATAATTGAATATCTAGGATGATATCTTAAATATGGTTGGGGGAAAAAACTAAGAGTCCTGAGGAAAAACTACCAACTCGTTGGTATGTTTCACGCCAACCCGGTCTCATGGCGGATCATGAAACTGTGACATTTCGTGCTTTCAGGAGGACTGTCAATATGACATTGTACAAAGAAGGAGTTACATTTTATTTCATTTCTGAACCATAATTACATCCAAATAGAACTCTGCATAAGTTTTGCATGACTTTCACAGTAAGGATTACAGCAGTGTTCTGTGAAATATACTCAAAGCAATTTACTGCAATTTCACATCTGTGATATCACAATGCATTGTTTTAAAAACACAAATGTGTACTGTAACTTTACAGCTTTAATGACAAAGCAATTACCATGATATTACAGTGGTAATATGAAAAGGTTGTCAAAAGGTTGTAATTCCCCAGTAATTACATTACTGGGGAATTACAACCTTTTGCTCTACATCATGACAACAAGGCCCTGTACTTTCACAGTATGTACTGTGAAAGTAATGTACAACTTGACAGTAATTTACTTTAAATTTGCAATGTATATTGTGGAAGTCAGCCAGTAATTTACTGTGAAGATAATGCAGATAAAGCTTCCATTTACTGTGGATTTACAATCATTGTACAAATACAATTCACCTGTGCTTTTTCCCATATCAAGCCCTAATAGATTTATAATCCAAACTTCTTTGTCCCACCATACATTTTTTAAGCCATTTTTAGCCAGGGTGCCTCAAGTTAGGTTTGCCTGAGGCAAAGTAGGCCGCCACTCAAATGCATCTTCACGCAATTGGCCAGTTGGTAAATTAAACCAAACCCTGTTGAAAGTATGACAAACACATCCTTTTCAATAAAAGGTCTGAAAGCATTTTGTTCTGCTTTTAAAGGAAATTTACACTCTACTTGATTCAATACATTCGCAGCACATATGGAATGTTGTGTTTGGAGAACTTGGAATTCGGGAACTTGGAGTACTTGGATCGGGTGCAGAGACCAACTCCATATTAATAGTAACTAGTCCTAGAAGGCACAAAAACAATTTATTAATTAAGATAGAGCAAGATGTAGGGCTATGGTCGATAGACTACGTGCTTAACTGTAGTCCTGCTCCAGTACTTCCTGGAGGAAGCTTACACATTGGTAAGTACCTCTGACCAATGAACGATATTTATCATCTCATCTTAAATCAATGCTATTGTGTTGTGCTATGTTACAGCCATGTGCCACTGCTGTGGACATTAATACTGCAGAACTCCCCAGCACCCCCTGCTTGATCATTCAAGGTAATGTTACTCTGATCTAGTGTAAACATTTGTATAGCCCTTTGTATCTGAAGCAGATCTCAAAGTGCTCATAACACATAATGTTATATCTTTTCATTTCAGGTGACATGATGAAGCCCTCTGGAAGGCTTACATGTAATGATGGGCCCACACCCTTTATTGTTACACGGAGTAGCTGCTTTCTTCAGCAGCTATTACGTCTTCAACCTCGAGTGTTCTGCCACTGGATCGTCGACGCTGGAGTTCATTCAAAGGTATTTTATAAAGATCACATCTGACCTTGTAATTCACATTATAGTACAGGCTTCCAACTCAATGACTGTCTTGAGGTCTAAAATGCTGACATAGGAGGTACCTGAGGCTAGCCTGGTGAGACCATTCCTGATCTCGCAAACTCATATTCAATTTCACTCTGCAGATTAGTCTGGGTATCTGCACATGTTACTCTGACAATGGTCCAACAAATACCTGCCTGTGCAAAAACAGGTCTTTATGATATCATTTCGAAACGTCTATTGTGAAATGGATTTGCTAACGTTAGCTAACATAGAATGCTAACGTTAACTGCGACATCATATTGATTCTTGCTATCAACTTAGCAACCAACTTAACTTATAATTAAAAGTAACTAGCAAAACACTGCTATGTGTAGTTAAAGAATGTACTTATTAAAAGAAGAATTTATCAAAAATACATTCAATGTGACTATATTTGAATAATTCTTTTATTGTTCCCTCAAAATAATCTTTGTCATTTCTAATAACCAAGCAATAGAAATATAGGAGATTAGTCCACAGAGAGGGAAAGGAAATTCTGTGGCTGTGAAGGCATGCTTTGTTACACAAGCTTTGTTTTTGAATATTAGCAATCATATTTTGTTTTTTAAATATTTTTTTATTAAATACCTTTTTGAAGAACAGCCAGTAATGTTTTAATTGCATATCAAGCCCAACAGGCCATCTGGGGACTTTGAACTGCAAAACATCCCACCAGGATAAACGGTGTTAAAACTCCTATCAACATCCTGACATTCTGGGTACCCTGGGTATGGACAGCCAAAGAGAGGTTCAATGGGCCCTGTGATCATGTCTGAATTAAGGTAAGAATCATAGAATGAATGGCTTGTGTGTTTGGACTGGTGTTGTCCTATTTATCATTACTGTATTTTTAATGAGTTGTGATGAGTCTGTTTCTGTACTAAGATATAGCCGTTCCCCTTTGTTTTATTGTCACTTGATATCGATACCACTCTAGCCACTTGATATTGGAGCTTGTTTCAGCACTGTTTGTTGTGTGTATGGCGTTTGCACCTGGGTGGAAGCCAAATGTTTGCAATGGTGATTTAAATTCTTGCATACTTTTTGGGTTGTTGCTATTGTGACTACTGTCATGTGAAATGTTTATGACAGTATTAATCGCATTGCTGTGGTAATAGAGTGTTTTCCTCAGTAATCCTGTTACTGATCCACAATTGGATTGTTAAAAGCTTATGCATGTGAATTGGAAAGTCGTGGGGTGCACTGTAAAATGGGGCTCCGCCAAAAGCCACTGTTTAATTTGATCCTGGATAAAAATACCGTTGTTGTTTTTTTGAGTAGGTTCCATGTATTTCAGTTGAATATTATGTGGAGGATGGCTGCATGTCAGTGCAGTCCAAACATCGCATTTGTTTTCTGTCTGAAGTTGCCTAATGTTCCAGACTATGCAATTAAACTCATTTCATCATTTGTTATGCTAAATGTAATGGAAACTATGGAATGCAGTAGATTCCGTGCAAGAGAATGACTGTTTGCCTCACTGAGACATCCAGGTGTCCGCTGAGCATGTTAAGCCCGAGATATTGATCCCTTTCTAATGAAATTAAACTTTTTTTATTTACTTTTTATTAGCTTTCTTTCCGTAAAATACACATACTGTACGTATGCGGTAACTGGGAACAAGACAACAAAAAAAAAACATGACAAAGGGAGGATTTGTGCACTAAGTACAACAACAGCGTCATACATAAACACATCACACATAAGGAAAAAGATGCTGCTTGAAATTCAAAGGGAAGAAAAAAACATTGTTATTAAGGGGACCTTATCGTTGTGATTCTATATAAAAATCAGGTCTCAGGTTAAACACATAGCTGAGCCATTCAGGCCAGTTCTCTTCAAAAACATCAGTTTAGTTCAGTTTGGATATTATCTTTTGAAGGGGACATTCTTGTAGGCTCTTTGAAAAGTGTGCACGTGCACACTCACTCCAGGGTCCAGGGTGTATGCCCCCTCTTTTATCCAATTTCTCCTGCAGTGATCTGTGATTGCTTGATTTTAAATTTTCCTGTTCTGCTTTTCCCCGCTGTCCCCTGTTTGCATTCTTTTTTGTGTTAATTTCTCCATGTGTAGAATGATCTTCCAGTTTCTCCAATGTATGTTTTTGGGCATGTTTATGTTTTGCACGATATTTCATAGATGATGTTGCATTTTTTGTCCAGTTCTATTTTGTAGTCTCGTCCAGTAGTCTTAACACTTAAACAGTGTTACACAATAATAAGACTAAAGCCCTTGAGGATTAACAAGCCAAGAGAACAGCAAATGTCAACAAATGGGCACAACAAAACCATCAATACAGATGTATGTTGCGGAAAGTGCTTCTTTTGTGGTTCCACCCCAGTGCATGTCCACACGTTCAGTTGAAAACAAATAATGAGTTTATCAAATGTAGTCTTATCAAAGCTAAAACGTGGCAAATGGATTAATCAGCTGCTTTTGACATATCTTGTCATCAGGGCACAACGAGATAGGTAGCTAATAACTTGCTCCACCTCCTCACCAACCGCTGTCCGTGCTCCTGGTTCTTGCCACTTCATTTGATCTATGAGTGTTGATATCGCAAAAGGCTACATACCATTGTTATGCATCATCAAATTCTATGTTAATATTGCTATTGTAAACATTGACAATGCACTGACAGCTCCTAGAGGACCGGAAGGACACTGGCAGCTTTGCTGAGGAAGGGTCAAAATTCGCAAGCTACATTGATGGCAAAGAACTGAGGTTTGCCGACATGCAGTGACTTCCATCACCTCTTCATCCAATTGTAAAGCCTTCTCGGATCTCTCCCTTGCTGCTGTTCACTGGGAGTTCCTACACTTTCCTTTCCCTGTGCCTGTGACATAGACAATAAATATAAATTAAAAGGAAAGCAATGGGGTCCACTAAAAAGGTCATTGCTTCTCTTAATTCAATTTCAGTAACAATTCAGTAATACAGCTAATCTGAAAACATTATAAATATAACTTCCATTTTCACTGCTTTTTGGATGGTAAATATGGCAACTTAACTGACATTTGCTACAAAGAGCCCCTCAAAAAAGAAAAGAAAGAAAAATAGACAGATCCATTAATCACGTAAGAATATAAATTATTAATAAAAACACTGAAAAAAAGAGCACCCTCCACTTTGGCTAAAGTGATACAATTTTCCATCAACAGAAACAGGCAACATTTCAGGCTAGCAGGTTGGACAGGGGAATTCAAGACAGCAGAGTTGGGTTTCCTCAAACCAAGAGTAGGAAAACTGCACTGCAGTGTAATCTTGATATGTCCACACTACAATGTAAAGAGAATTGTACATTTTTGGTTGTTGTCTGCTGAAATACAGCTTTTTAATATGATGAAGAACAAATATACTTACTCTTCCTCCACACTTGTGCAGTGCTCCATTAACGTTACAAAGACCTTTCTGGAAGACGGGAGAAATTATATTCAGTTCCTGAAAGGAGCTCAGAAGGTCCAGTGTGTACAAAGCAGACACATTAAGAGTCCACTACTTCTGACATGTTCTACACAAATATAGTGGATGATGCAAGTCATAACACCCTTGGAACACAATCCAAATAAACAACATCATGAATACTTAACAATTCAATTCAGTTCAATTCAATTTTATTTATATAGTGTCTATAACAATACAAATTGTCTCAAGATGCTTTCCAAAAAAAATTTAAAAAACTCCATAGCAAGCCTGAGGGCTACGGTGGCAAGGAAAAACTGTGGCAGTTTGAGAGTATAAGAGGATTCATGGGCAGGTTGGTGAATTTTTCATCGAGGTAGGAGTGGACAGCTGCAAGCCGTGAAGACTGGGGCAGATGTAGTTTATGGAGCTCCATGGGTCTGATACACAGCACTCCAGGCCATGAAGACTGGGCTGGTTAATGAAACCACGACAGCAGGTGTAGCTTAGCTCAGATATTCAGCACTCCAGACAAGAGACCCTTACAATGATGTTCTAGTCTTACAGAGAGTTTTTTTTTTCTTTTTATATATATATATATATATATATATATATAAGTTAATAAACTATCTTCCCAGGCTATGTGAGCTTCTTCAGATTTAGTGGAATGCCAAATTCCTACCATATTTCGAACTGCCTGCTTTGAACTACTCATCAGATCGATCTATTTAGTTTGACTGAAATGTGGCTGCAGGATGATGAATATGTCAGTTTAAATGAGTCCACGCCACCTAGTCATAGCAACTATGAGTTTCTACGCGATTTAGTGCTTAGAACAGATAAAGTCATCATAGTAGATGACTTTAACATCCATACTGATGTTAGCAGTGACAGTCTTAGCTCTTCATATATGTCATTATTAGATTCAATTGGCTTTTCTCAGAATGTAAATGGATCAAGTCACTGTTTCAATCACACCTCTGATCTTGTTCTAACTTACGGCATAGAAACTGAAGGTCTGACAATATATTCTCATAACTCTCCTTTGTCTGATAATTTCCTTGTTACATTTGAATTCACAATATGGGATTACACTGAAATTAGAAAGACATTTCCTAACTAGATATAAGGAATTAATTCCTTCAGTATTTACCTCAGTGCCTTATGTCAGAGATGTGGACGCCAGCAACCACAATCTAACTCCAACACAAAAACATTATTTTGTTGATAGTACGACAGCATCACTCAGTACAACTTTAAATGGAATTGCTCCTCTGAAAAAGGTGATAAATGGGAGGAGGGTAGCTCCATGGTATAATTCACAGTCATGTAGTTCAAAGCAAAGTTCGAAAAGATGGGAAGAATTTGGCATTCCACTAGTTCTCACATAGCCTGGAAAGATAGTTTATTAACTTACGAAAAAAAAAAATCTCTGTAAGATTAGAGCACTCTTTCAAGTCATGTGTTCTTTCTAACAAAGGGCTCTGCTCTCATTCAGTGCGTGGACAACCTCCTCGTTTGTGCACCCACAGAGGAACAGTGTCGCTCTGACTCACTCTCCTTTTGCGTCACTTATCTGCAGAAGAACACAAGGTAAGTCTGTCAAAACCTCAGTGGGTACAGGAAAAGATTATTATTCTGGGCTGCGTTCTCACTGCTGAAGACAAAATCCTATCAACCAAACGCATAGAAACCATCCCAGATTACTCCAACCTGGAATAGCCACCCAAACGAAACACAGTTCAATCCCCAAGCATGTATGGGCATGTAACAAAAATGAAAACCGCGTATGTCCACTTCAGTGCTTCTGTTAATTTAAACCACTTCAACCAAACCACACAAAAAGGTGTCCCCTGAAAAGCAGAGACTCTGCTGATTACAAAGATATGTGTCTCATCACTGTGCGAAAACTCAGTGAGCTAGCCCCGAAGAGTAGAGAAAAAAAAAATCCCCACACGAAACTGTATGTTTTATCTTTGCTGTTTGTGGTCAAAAGTTGTATTAAATTTATATTGAAAATGAGGTGTGACTCTTGGTTCGATATACTATCTTTGGGTTAACTTCATTCATCGACGTAATAAAGAGTAGATACAGTATGTGTAATCTGACGAGAGAAATGAAGCGTCACTGCATTTAATCAATCATAACTCTGAATTTGCAGCCAAGTAAAACAGACGAGTATTTTACCTGGCTCTGTGAAATCAAGTGCTTGGTTGTGGCACAACCAATCATGTGAAATATGAATTCATGAATGAAAAACAAGGCAAAGGATGAGAATTAAATTAATGATACATATATATATATATTAAAAAAATTAAAAAACAAAACAAAACACTGTCCTCTTTAATCCTGAGCAAAACAATGTAAAATGGGCCACATTTACTAACATTTCTAGACTAATGTGGATGTGCTGAGCTCCTTTTCCTGATGAGTACACTCATTGTAATATGAGCTTTAAAATTGTATTGAATTTTAAAATCAGTCAAACTTCCACCAAGCAACATCACACAGGAAGAACAAAATGCAATTAAATCTTTAAAAAGGAGACAAAACCATTCCCTCCTGCCGGCCGATAAAAGAAGAAAAAACAGTCATCAATGGACACAAAAAACATATGAAAAACAGATGGAATCCATGTTAGGGGACAGGAACACTACAAAATACTGAAAAAGAACCCCACGGAAGAAAAGAAAAGGACCTGAAATCATTACTAAAACCTTTACTACAAAGTAACAAAATAACACGGGACGCATATGAACACCTGATACCCACAGCCAACATCACCCCCCATATATACGGAACAACAAAATTCACAAAAAAGACACCCCTCTCCGCCCAATATTTGACAGTATCGGATCAGTAACATACAACCTCCCAAAAGCACTGATTGAAATCATCAAACCCCTCCTCAGTACAACAGAAGTTGTTTTGAGTTTTTGCAATGTTGCAAAAAAAACAAACAAAACAAAAAACAACTGGCACAAGAACTCAACAGCATAAGAGTAGAAAAAGATGAAATATTCATATCACACGACGTGTTATCACTAGTCACAAAACCCCCAGTTGACGTCACATTACACATCGTACAGGAACGACTCAAGGAACACCGAAACCCTCAAAAAACACACAAACCTGACAGTTGAAGATATTTCCACACTCTTACATTTTGTTGCTAAATCCACTTATTTTCAGTTTAAAGGAATCATATACAGACAGACAGAACGTTTCGCAATGGGAGATCCACTATCAGCAACAATGAGCAGTTTTCTCATGGAGGACCTGGAATCAAAAACCATCTACACAGCATCCACACACTGTAAACCCACACTGTGGAAAAGATACGTGGACGACATCTTGGAAAAAATAAAAGTCGGACACACACAATGTCCACACTATGGACAACACTGGAAACATAAAATTCACGCACGAAGAAGAACACAACCGGGACCATGTCGTTCCTCGATCTGAACATCCACCACAAAGAAGACGGCATCAAAAATCAGTGTTTACAGAAAACCCACTCACACGGACCAGTACCTCCTCTGACATCAGAAACCCACAGCACACAATCACTCAGTCTCAGAACACTCTATCAACAGGCCAACATCATCACGGAAGATAAAGACAGACAGGAAGAGGAAAGACACATAGAACACGCACTCACACTTTGTCAATTTTAATACAATACAATAAACAAAAAGAGAGAACGAAGAAACACACTCAGAAAACAGAGGACCAATACAAAGACACAAATCCTGATACTTATGTGAGTTGATTTTCTATCCCAACCCTAATACACTATACACTTAAGCTGATCAGGTCGGACACGCTCTCTGGAGACACGCCCACTGGAGACTCTCCACAATACACCTAGCGCAAGATAGAAACAGACACACCAGTGCATGCACACACACATCAAGAGGGGGGAATAATTGTGTACACCACTGGAAAGTTTATCAGATGACTAAGCAGAATGAATCCCATTTACTACCGTTCATTAGAGTGAAGCTAATTAAATTAAAAAAATGTTATCCTCTTGTCTGGATCAGGGTCGAGAGGCTAATAACCAAAGGGGAAAAAAATGGTAGAAGCATCACTCTATGTTGCTTTTGTCTACATGCAGACATGCATGGCAAACTTTTTTGTTTTGTTTTTATGGGTGTTTTATTCAGTTGGATAATTCTGCCCAATTTACAATGTTAAATTGTATGCTGACATTGTGACATTGATTTTTTTTTATATTATATAAACTGTTGTGTTGTGAACTGCACAGGTGTTTTTACAGGTTTTGCGTATTTCTGTTTGACACAGCCACTTGAGATATGTCAGCAATTTTGTTGCTGTTGTTACAACCACTTGAGATATGTCAGCAATTTTGTTGCTGTTGTTACAATTGTAATACACTGCTCAATGACTTGTATATGAAATGGTAAAAATGTTTCGAATGTATTTGATCATAGGTCAATAACACTTGGAAGTTATTATTGTTATGGAGCTACTTGTTCTGCACTTTGCTGTAGTAAGACAGCAATTCTCTGCTGCTACTGTTAAATTGTTAATGGAACAATTTCCAATTATTTCAATAAAGTATGAAGTAAACTTTAAATTGTTTTGTATTCTGTGAAATGCAATTTTAAAATGTTATTAACCTTAACTTGAAATGTTAACTTAAAAACCCTAACTTACTTTTTTGAGTGAGTAAAATTCTTAGTTGGTATAACGCTAACCTTAAGTTTTACTAATGGAGAAAAACTACTTTAAACTGAACAAAAGATTATTAGTTGGCCAAAACTGTTTGAAAACATAGACTTGGCACAAGTCTAACTTTCAGTTTGTCTCAAAAGGAAAATGTAAAAACAAAACAATATGAGTTTTGGTTGGGCTCAAAACTCAACATTGATTGCAATAAGTTGCCTTGAAATTTTGAGTTTTCTCAACTTTTTTCATTTTTACAGTGTCTGTATCTTGACGACTAAAATGCAACACAAACCAAACCCAGGAGACATGGACTCAAACACCCACAGCCATGCACAAAAACTTTCGGAAAGCTCTCTCCCTGCTCTATCACATAGGTCAGAGTCAAAACTCGTTAGTGATATATTTCTTTTTCATTGAAATTGTAGATTAATGACAATCGTGTGCACAAACTTAAAAATAACGGATTGCTTCAACTGGCAAATGTGAGCAGGTTCCTGCTTGGCCCAACAAGCCTCAGCAACACTCTGCAAAAAGGTCTGTTTAGTGACCTTTCCGACCTTACAACACAACACGCTGGTGGGACAAAACTTTCTGAATTCTCCGGAGCATCTCTCTGACATATAGCAAATTCACACTGTTGGCAACGTTGCTTTATATTGCACCTCCAACAAAAGATCACCAAACTCTTATTACCCACATACAATGTGTCTTTAATGAGGCCAGTTACACAACTTCCTCATCTTTAGTACAACATTTAGATCCAACATATTCTGGAAAGGTCTCAGTGTTGAATCAAGCACCTCAGACCCAGCGCTATGTGCATACCTGAACAGAACTAGATGATGCTATTTTTTTTACCAAAACCCACAAACATACACTGAAACACTCACACGCACGGCACAAAATGATTTTAGAAACTTCTCTCCCTGCTCAATCACATTGTCCAAAACAAAGTATCAGTAACTGATAGGTTCACATTTTTTGTCACTGAAATTGCGGATTAATGACAATCACGCAAACTTTAGTTGGTGAATAAATTAATAACAGAAAAGGTGAAGACAGAGGTCCAAACATTCATTCAAAATTTGAGCAGACATGTGAGTTGAATGTACAGATTTTTGAGAACATCGATCACAGACTTTTTTGATAGTCTTTGTTTAAACTGTGTCTTATTTTAACTACTTTCAGTCTCATTATTAATTCCACATTAAGGTGTCATTTCTTAAAGTTCAGATTAAAACTTAAATTTGAATTTTAAGTAACTGAATCTTAAATTAGTGCTTTTACCGCAGAACTTGTATTAATTAAGATTTTCTGTCTAGTTTTGAGTCTAATTTTAGTCTTTCAGAGCCAAGAACTTTGTGCTTATTTTAAGAATTCTAGTCAAGCAAACAAACCTCATTGCCAGATTTCTTTGCTTTCTATTTTAATCTATTTTAGCTTTCTATTAGACTATTAGTCTCAGACCAGCGCTATGTGCTATGTCTGAGCAGAAGTAAAGGGGGTGCCCATTTTGGAAAATATTACCTTGTCAGCCCTTGTATCTTGAGAACTAAAACACAACACAAACTAAACCAATAAAACATACACTGAAACAGCTACAGATATGACACAAAATGTTTCAGAAACCACTCTCCCTGCGTTATCACAGGGATGTTATATATTTCCCTACACAATATTATCTGGGAGATGTGCTTGGGCTACACAGTTCTTCTAATAGACTGTAAAGGCACCTTGTTTAATGATTTGCCTCCGCCAACTGACGTGACCGTAGTTTTTGTTGTTCTTGCTGCCTTTGCTACATTGTGATTCAGGATGCAGTTGAGTCAAGGGCCATTTCATTTTGGCTGTGTTTGTTTTTGTTTTGTTTTTTATTTGTGGGCCATGCAGTTGTCATCCAGCATGCTTATTTGTATTAAGTTGTATGTTGTTTGTGGTATAGAAATGGCATCTTAACATGATATGAAGCAGCAGGTTCTCTCAGGTTCAGTTGGCCTGCAATGAAATAATAATTTCATTGTTGCACAAATGGTCTTACTCTTAAAATAAGGCAAACACTCTTGTTATTCCACTGAATTTCATCATTTATTTATTGTAAAACATTTTGATGCTCTGGTTTCTGGTTCATTCTAAAAAACGAAGACTTTGCTTAGAATGATGACATAAAACAATGCAGTGTGTCTATGTAATATGTATTGTTTTGAGGCTGCAGCAGCATATACCGTTTAGTATGAGAGAAAGTAATTATTTTGGGAATTTCTTATATGACAGCATTCATGTTACTAAAACAAAGACTATCAAAAAAGCATCCAAGCCTTTTAGATTCATGTGATCGATGTTCTCAAAATTCATAAATTCGACTCACATGTCTTGCTCAAAGTTGAATGAATATTGGACCTCTGTCTTCACCTTTTCTATTTTATATCATTATATTATTCACTTTTGAATTGAATTGAACTGTCCCCTCATGGGATGTTGTGTCAAGGTGTTGTGGAAAATTTCAACAAATGAGGGTTGTTGAGAAGTTAGTAATGATTCAGTCTCAGTGATCACTTTTTGTTGGTTTGTTTGCAAATATTCTGCATGGACGGAGACACACACATACAGTAAAACTCATATATCAATAACTAAGGAAGTTAGAGTTTTGACTCTGACCTATGTTATAACGCAGGTAGATTGGTTTCTGAAACATTTTGTGCCATATCTGTAGCTGTTTCAGTGTATGTTTTATTGGTTTAGTTTGTGTTGTGTTTAGTTCTCAAGATACAAGGGCTGACAAGGTAATATTTTCCAAAACTAGGCAACCACCTACTTCTGCTCAGACATAGCACATAGCGCTGGGTCTGAGACTAATAGTCTAATAGAAAGCTAAAATAGATTAAAATAGAAAGCAAAGAAATCTGGCAATGAGGTTTGTTTGCTTGACTAGAATTCTTAAAATAAGCACAAAGTTCTTGGCTCTGAAAGACTAAAATTAGACTCAAAACTAGACAGAAATCTTAAAATTAATCAAGTTCTGCGGTAAAAGCACTAATTTAAGATTCAGTTACTTAAATTCAAATTTAAGTTTTAACTGAACTTTAAGAAATGACACCTTAATGTGGAATTAATAATGAGACTGAAAGTAGTTAAAATAAGACACAGTTTAAACAAAGACTATCAAAAAAGTCTGTGATCGATGTTCTCAAAAATCTGTACATTCAACTCACATGTCTTGCTCAAAGTTGAATGAATGTTGGACCTCTGTCTTCACCTTTTCTGTTATTAAATTATTCACCAACTAAAGTTTGTGTGATTGTCATTAATCCGCAATTTCAGTGACAAAAGAAATGTGAACCTATCAGTTACTGATACTTTGTTTTGGACATATGTGATTGAGCAGGGAGAGAAGTTTCTGAATCATTTTGTGCCGTGCGTGTGAGTGTTTCAGTGTATGTTTTTTTGGGTTTTGGTAAAAAAATAGGCATCATCTAGTTCTGTTCAGGTATGCCCCATAGCGCTGGGTCTGAGGTAGCTTGATTCAACACTGAGACCTTTCCAGGAATATGTTGGATCTAAATGTTGTACTAAAGATGAGGAAGTTGTGTAACTGGGCCTCATTAAAGACACATTGTATGTGGGTATATAAGAGTTTGGTGATCTTTATGTTGGAGGTCCAATATAAAGCAACGTGCCAACAGTGTGAATTTGCTATATGTCAGAGAGATGCTCCGGAGAATTCAGAAAGTTTTGTCCCACCAGTGTGGGTGTTGTAAGTCGGAAAGGTCACTAAACAGACCTTTTTCGCAGAGTGTTTTGCTGAGGCTTGTTGGGCCAAGCAGAAAACCCGCTCACATTTGCCCCGTTGAAGCAATCCGTTATTTTAAGTTTTTGTGGCACACGATTTGTCATTAATCTACAATTTCAATGAAAAAAGAAATATATCACTAACTGAGTTTTGACTCTGACTATGTATAGAGCAGGGATTTGAGCTTTCCGAAAGTTTTGTGCCATGGCTGTGGGTGTTTGAGTCCATGTCTCCTGGTTTGGTTTGTGTTGCATTTTAGTCGTCAGATACAGACACTGTAAAAATGAAAAAAGTTGAGAAAACTCAAAATTTCAAGGCAAATTATTGCAATCAATGTTTGAGTTTTGAGCCCAACCAAAAACTCATATTGTTTTGTTTTTACATTTTCCTTTTGAGACAAACTTGAAAAGTTAGACTTGTGCCAAGTCTATGTTTTCAAACAGTTTGGCCAACTAATAATCTTTTGTTCAGATAAAGTCGTTTTCTCCATTAGTAAAACTTAAAGGTTAGCGTTATACCAACTAAGAATTTTACTCACTCAAAAAAGTAAGTTAGGGTTGCTAAGTTAACATTTCAAGTTAAGGTTAATAACATTTAAAATTGCATTTACAGAATACAATAACAGTTTAAAGTTTACTTCATACTTTATTGAAATAATTGGAAAATTGTTCCATTTAACAATTTAACAGTAGCAGCAGAGAATTTGCTGTCTTACTTACAGCAAAGTGCAGAACAAGTAGCTCCATAACAATAATAACTTCCAAGTGTTATTGACCTATGATCAAATACTTCGAAACATTTTTTACCATTTCATATACAAGTCATTGAGCAGTGTATTACAATTGTAACAACAGCAACAACATTGCTGACATATCTCAAGTGGCTGTGTCAAACAGAAATACGCAAAACCTGTAAAAACACCTGTGCAGTTCACAACACAACAGTTTATTTTAATATAAAAAAAAACGAAAGTCACAATGTCAGCATACAATTTAACATTGAAAATAGGAAGAATTATCCAACTGAATAAAACACCCATAAAAACAAAACAAAAAAGTTTGCCATGCATGTCTGCATGTAGACAAAAGCAACATAGAGTGATGCTTCTACCATTTTTTACCCATTGGTTATTAGCCTCTCGACCCTGATCCAGACAAGAGGATAACATTTTTTTAATTTAATTAGCTTCACTCTAATGAACGGTAGTAAATGGGATTCATTCTGCTTAGTCATCTGATAAACTTTCCAGTGGTGTACACAATTATTCCCCCCTCTTGATGTGTGTGTGCATGCACTGGTGTGTCTGTTTCTATCTTGCGCTAGGTGTATTGTGGAGAGTCTCCAGTGGGCGTGTCTCCAGAGAGCGTGTCCGACCTGATCAGCTTAAGTGTATAGTGTATTAGGGTTGGGATAGAAAATCAACTCACATAAGTATCAGGATTTGTGTCTTTGTATTGGTCCTCTGTTTTCTGAGTGTGTTTCTTCGTTCTCTCTTTTTGTTTATTGTATTGTATTATATTGACAAAGTGTGAGTGCGTGTTCTATGTGTCTTTCCTCTTCCTGTCTGTCTTTATCTTCCGTGATGATGTTGGCCTGTTAGTAGAGTGTTCTGACGACTGAGTGATTGTGTGCTGTGGGATGTTCTGATGTCCAGAGGATGGGACTGGTCCGTGTGAGTGGGGTTTTCTGTAAACACTGATTTTTTGATGCCGTCTTCTTTGTGGTGGATGTTCAGAAACGAGGAACGACATGGTCCGGTTGTGTTCTTCTTCGTGCGTGAATTTTATGTTTCCAGTGTTGTCCATAGTGTGACATTGTGTGTGTCCGACTTTTATTTTTTCCAAGAATGACGTCCACGTAAACTTTTTCACAGTGTGGGTTTACAGAGTGTGGATGCTGTGTAGATGGTTTTGATTCCAGGTCCTACCATAAAGAGAAAAAACTGACTCATTGTTGCTGAAATGGATCTCCATTGCGAAAAACGTTCTGTCTGACTGTAATAGATTCCTTTAAACTGAAAAAGTGGATTAGCAACAAAATGTAAGAGTGTTGGAAATATCCTTCAAGGGGTGTTCAGGTTTGTGTGTTTTTTGAGGGTTTCGGTTTTTCCTTGAGTCGTTCCTGTACGATGTGTAATGTGACGTCAACTGGGGGTTTTGTGACTAGTGATAACACGTCGTGTGATATGAATATTTCATCTTTTTCTACTCTTATGCTGTTGAGTTCTTGTGCCAGTTGTTTTTTGTTTTGTTGTTTTTTTTTTGCAACATTGCAAAAACTCAAAACAACTTCTGTTGTACTGAGGAGGGGTTTGATGATTTCAATCAGTGCTTTTGGGAGGTTGTATGTTACTGATCCGATACTGTCAACTATTGGGCGGAGAGGGGTGTCTTTTTGTGAATTTTGTTGTTCCGTATATATGGGGTGTGATGTTGGCTGTGGGTATCAGGTGTTCATATGCGTCCCGTGTTATTTTGTTACTTTGTAGTAAAGGGTTTTTGTAATGATTTCAGGGTCCTTTTCTTTTCTTCGTGGGGTTCTTTTTCAGTATTTTGTAGGTGTTCCTGTCCCTCAACATGGATTCCATCTGTTTTCATATGTTTTTGTGTCCATGATGACTGTTGTTCTTCTTTTATCGGCCGGCAGGATGGTAATGGTTTTGTCTCCTTTTAACGATTTAATTGCATTTTGTTCTTCCTGTGTGGTGTTGCTTGGTGGAAGTTTGACTGATTTTAAAATTCAATACAATTTTATAAAACTCATATTACAATGAGTGTACTCATCAGGAAAAGGAGCTCAGCACATCCACATTAGTCTAGAAATGTTAGTAAATGTGGCCCATTTTACATTGTTTTGCTCAGGATAAAGAGGACAGTGTTTTGTTTTGTTTTTTAATTTTTTTAATATATATATATATGTATCATTAATTTAATTCTCATCCTTTGCCTTGTTTTTCATTCATGAACTCATATTTCACATGATTGGTTGTGCCACAACCAAGCACTTGATTTCACAGAGCCAGGTAAAATACTTGCCTGTTTTACTTGGCTGCTAATTCAGAGTTATGATTGATTAAATGCGGTGACGCTTCATTTCTCTCGTCAGATTACACATGCTGTATCTACTCTTTATTACGTCGATGAATAAGGTTAACCCAAAGATAGTATATCGAACCAAGAGTCACACCTCATTTTCAATATAAATTTAATACAACTTTTGACCACAAACAGCAAAGATAAAACATACAGTTTCGTGTGGGAATTTTTTTTTTCTCTACTCTTCGGGGGCTAGCTCACTGAGTTTTCGCACAGTGATGAGACACATATCTTTGTAATCAGCAGAGTCTCTGATTTCAGGGGACACCTTGTTTGTGTGGTTTGTTGAAGTGGTGAAATTAACAGAAGCACTGAAGTGGACATACGCGGTTTTCATTTTTGTTACATGCCCATACATGCTTGGGGATTGAACTGTGTTTCGTTTGGGTGGCTATTCCAGGTTGGAGTAATCTGGGATGGTTTCTATGCGTTTGGTTGATAGGATTTTGTCTTCAGCAGTGAGAACACAGCCCGAATAATAATCTTTTCCTGTACCCACTGAGGTTTTACAGACTTACCTTGTGTTCTTCTGCAGATAAGTGACGCAAGGAGAGTGAGTCAGAGCGACACTGTTCCTCTGTGGGTGCACAAACGAGGAGGTTGTCCACGCACTGAATGAGAGCAGAGCCCTTTGTTAGAAAGAACACATGACTTGAAAGAGTGCTCTAATCTTACAGAGATTTTTTTTTTCCTAAGTTTATAAACTATCTTTCCAGGCTATGTGAGAACTAGTGGAATGCCAAATTCTTCCCATCTTTTCGAACTTTGCTTTGAACTACATGACTGTGAATTATACCATGGAGCTACCCTCCTCCGATTTATCACCATTTTCAGAGGAGCAATTCCATTTAAAGTTGTACTGAGTGATGCTGTCGTACTATCAACAAAATAATGTTTTTGTGTTGGAGTTAGATTGTGGTTGCTGGCATCCACATCTCTGACATAAGGCACTGAGGTAAATACATGAAGGAATTATTCCTTATATCTAGTTAGGAAAGTCTTTCTCATTTCAGTGTAATCCCATATTGTGAATTCAAATGTAACAAGGAAATTATCAGACAAAGGAGAGTTATGAGAATATATTGTCAGACCTTCAGTTTCTATGCCGTAGTTAGAACAAGATCAGAGGTGTGATTGAAACAGTGACTTGATCCATTACATTCTGAGAAAAGCCAATTGAATCTAATAATGACATATATGAAGAGCTAAGACTGTCACTGCTAACATCAGTATGGATGTTAAAGTCATCTACTATGATGACTTTATCTGTTCTAAGCACCAAATCGCGTAGAAACTCAGTTGCTATGACTAGGTGGCGTGGACTCATTTAAACTGACATATTCATCATCCTGCAGCCACATTTCAGTCAAACTAAATAGATCGATCTGATGAGTTTTTTCAAAGCAGGCAGTTCGAAATATGGTAGGAATTTGGCATTCCACTAAATCTGAAGAAAGCTCACATAGCCTGGGAAGATAGTTTAATTAACTTTATATATATATATAAAAAAAGAAAAAAAAAACTCTCTGTAAGACTAGAACAGCATTGTAAGGGTCTCTTGTCTGGAGTGCTGAATATCTGAGCTAAGCTACACCTGCTGTTGTGGTTTCATTAACCAGCCCAGTCTTCATGGCCTGGAGTGCTGTGTATCAGACCCATGGAGCTCAAAAAACTACATCTGCCCCAGTCTTCACGGCTTGCAGCTGTCCACTCCTACCTCGATGAAAAATTCACCAACCTGCCCATGAATCCTCTTATACTCTCAAACTGCCACAGTTTTTCCTTGCCACCGTAGCCCTCAGGCTTGCTATGGAGTTTTTTAATTTTTTTTTGGAAAGCATCTTGAGACAATTTGTATTGTTATAGACACTATATAAATAAAATTGAATTGAACTGAATTGAATTGTTAAGTATTCATGATGTTGTTTATTTGGATTTTGTTCCAAGGGTTTTATGACTTGCATCATCCACTATATTTGTGTGGAACATGTCAGAAGTAGTGGACTCTTAATGTGTCTGCTTTGTACACACTGGACCTTCTGAGCTCCTTTCAGGAACTGAATATAATTTCTCCCGTCTTCCAGAAAGGTCTTTGTAACGTTAATGGAGCACTGCACAAGTGTGGAGGAAGAGTAAGTATATTTGTTTTTCATCATATTAAAAAGCTGTATTTCAGCAGACAACATCCAAAAATGTACAATTTCTCTTTACTTGTAGTGTGGACATATCAAGATACACTGCAGTGCAGTTTTCCTACTCTTGGTTTGAGGAAACCCAACTCTGCTGTCATGAATTCCCTGTCCAACCTGCTAGCCTGAAATGTTGCCTGTTTCTGTTGATGGAAAATTGTATCACTTTAGCCAAAGTGGAGGGTGCTCTTTTTTCCAGTGTTTTATTAATAATTTATATTCTTATGTGATTAATGGATCTGTCTATTTTTCTTTCTTTTCTTTTTTGAGGGGCTCTTTGTAGCAAATGTCAGTTAAGTTGCCATATTTACCATCCAAAAAGCAGTGAAAATGGAAGTTATATTTATAATGTTACAGATTAGCTGTATTACTGAATTGTTACTGAAATTGAATAAGAGAAGCAATGACCTTTTTAGTGGACCCCATTGCTTTCCTTTTAATTTATATTTATTGTCTATGTCACAGCACAGGGAAAGGAAAGTGTAGGAACTCCAGTGAACAGCAGCAAGGGAGAGATCCGAGAAGGCTTTACATTTGGATGAAGAGGTGATGGAAGTCACTGCATGTCGGCAAACCTCAGTTCTTTGCCATCAATGTAGCTTGCGAATTTTGACCCTTCCTCAGCAAAGCTGCCAGTGTCCTTCCGGTCCTCTAGGAGCTGTCAGTGCATTGTCAATGTTTACAATAGCAATATTAACATAGAATTTAAAGTTGATGCATAACAATGGTATGTAGCCTTTTGCGATATCAACACTCATAGATCAAATGAAGTGGCAAGAACCAGGAGCACGGACAGCGGTTGGTGAGGAGGTGGAGCAAGTTATTAGCTACCTATCTCGTTGTGCCTGATGACAAGATATGTCAAAAGCAGCTGATTAATCCATTTGCCACGTTTTAGCTTTGATAAGACTACATTTGATAAACTCATTATTTGTTTTCAACTGAACGTGTGGACATGCACTGGGGTGGAACCATAAAAGAAGCACTTTCCACAACATACATCTGTATTGATGGTTTTGTTGTGCCCATTTGTTGACATTTGCTGTTCTCTTGGCTTGTTAATCCTCAAGGGCTTTAGTCTTATTATTGTGTAACACTGTTTAAGTGTTAAGACTACTGGACGAGACTACAAAATAGAACTGGACAAAAAATGCAACATCAAACTATGAAATATCGTGCAAAACATTAAAAAATGCCCAAAAACATACATTGGAGAAACTGGAAGATCATTCTACACATGGAGAAATTAACACAAAAAAGAATGCAAACAGGGGACAGCGGGGAAAAGCAGAACAGGAAAATTTAAAATCAAGCAATCACAGATCACTGCAGGAGAAATTGGATAAAAGAGGGGGCCTGAAGTGAGTGTGCACATGCACACTTTTCAAAGAGCCTACAAGAATGTCCCCTTCCAAAAGATAATATCCAAACTGAACTAAACTGATGTTTTTGAAGAGAACTGGCCTGAATGGCTCAGCTATGTGTTAACCTGAGACTGATTTTATATAGAATCACAACGATAAGGTCCCCTTAATAACAAATGTTTTTTCTTCCCTTTGAATTTCAAGCAGCATCTTTATCCTTATGTGTGAATGTGTTTTGTATGACGCTGTTGTTGTACTTAGTGCACAAATCCTCCTTTGTCATGTTATTTTTTGTTGTCTTGTTCCAGTTACCGCATACGTACAGTATGTGTATTTTACGGAAAGAAAGCTAATAAAAAGTAAATAAAAAAAGTTAATTTCATTAGAAAGGGAATAATATCTCGGGCTTAACATGCTCGCGGACACCTGGATGTCTCAGTGAGGCAAACAGTCATTCTCTTGCATGGAATCTACTGCATTTCCATTACATTTAGCATAACAAATGATGAAATGAGTTTAATTGCATTAGTCTGGAACATTAGGCAACTTCAGACAGAAAACAAATGCGATGTTTGGACTGCACTGACATGCAGCCATCTTCCACATAATATTCAACTGAAATACATGGAACCTACTCAAAAAAACAACAACGGTATTTTTATACCAGGGATCGAATTTAACAGTGGCTTTTTGCGGAGCCCCATTTTACAGTGCACCCCACAACTTTCCAATTCACATGCATAAGCTTTTAACATCCAATTGTGGGTCAGTAACAGGATTACTGAGGAAAACACTCTATTACCACAGCAATGCGATTAATACTGTCATAAACATTTCACATGACAGTAGTCACAATAGCAACAACCCAAAAAGTATGCAAGAAATTAAATCACCATTGCAAACATTTGGCTTCCACCCAGGTGCAAACGCCATACACACAACAAACAGTGCTGAAACAAGCTCCAATATCAAGTGACTAAAGTGGTATCAATATCAAGTGACAATAAAACAAAGGGGAACGGCTATATCTTAGTTCAGAAACAGACTCATCACAACTCATTAAAAATACAGCAATGATAAATAGGACAACACCAGTCCAAACACACAAGCCATTCATTCTATGATTCTTACCTTAATTCAGACACGATCACAGGGCCCAATGAACCTCGCTTTGGCTGTCCATACCCAGGGTACCCAGAATGTCAGGATGTTGAGAGGAGTTTTAACACTGTTTATCCTGGTGGGATGTTTTGTAGTTCAAAGTGCCCAGATGACCTGTTGGGCTTGATATGCAATTAAAACATTACTGGCTGTTTTTCAAAAAGGTATTTAATAAAAAAAAATATTTAAAAAACAAAATATGATTCCTAATAATCAATAACAAAGCTTGTGTAACAAAGCGTGCCTTCACAGCCACAGAAGTTCCTTTCCCTCTCTGTGGACTAATCTCCCAGAAAGTCTCTCCTGTCTTAGAAGCATCCTTTTCAGAAAAAAAAAATCTGTGTATGTGTGTATATATATATATATAAATAATATTATATATATATATATAATATATATATATATATAATAATATATATATATCACATACACAGATTTTTTTAGCTGGCCAACTAAGACTCATTAAGAGTTATTGTACTGTCTGGTGTTTGTGATTTTCTAATTTCTAGCTTGGTTATTAGAAATAACAAAGATTATTTTGAGGGAACAATAAAAGAATTATTCAAATATAGTCGCATTGAATGTATTTTTGATAAATTCTTCTTTTAATAAGTACATTCTTTAACTACACAAAGCAGTGTTTTGCTAGTTACTTTTAATTATAAGTTAAGTTGGTTGCTAAGTTGATAGCAAGAATCATAACGAGTCACCCAGGTATGAACTGAAAGGGACATGAAGGTGGATTAATGGAGCATTTGCTGTTTATTAAGGAAAGAACTATTTACACTCCTATCATCAGACTCACATTAAACCAAAGAATTTGGCAGAGAATGGTGTTCATCTAAATGTTGAGAAGAACATGTTATTCGTAAGCAACATCTATAAAGGTCTTCACATGACACTCTAGGAGTGAAGGTAAATGCTATCAAAGTGAGACCTGATGTATATCTATGATATTTTCATGATTATTATAAAAATAGTTCCTTAGATACATCATAATTGGACAAAACCTTAAGGTACACACCTGCTGTTAATTAGACCCTCCTCCCTATATAATTCTGTCACTATGAGATCCTCCCTCCTCCTCCATTTCTGTGAGCTCCTCTGTGCGTGTGAGTTTCTCTCACTGTTTAGCTCACTGGGTAGCTATCTCTGTACCCTAGGAATTGGCCTCAGAACAAATGTTCATAACTCACAAACGATAGCTTGTACAAGGAAAATGAATGCATTGTGAGCGTCAGACGAGCGTCCTCTTCGATTTAATGTTGGTTCCACGCAAACTGTGGCCACTGTGACGAGAGAGAGAACACCTCGCGTTGCCGTTTTTCACCCCAAATCTGATCTCTTTTTAACATGGGAGCGGATGGGCGGAATGTTGGTCGCATACCTCGCTCGGAAGAGCCTGGAGTCCAAACTGTAGGACGTACACGAATCAGTAAAGCACCATCGGAAAGCCAACAAAATTCCTAAGTTTTTATGTAATTTTCATTTCTGTAGCTCCAAATTTGTGGCCGCCAGACAACTTTGAACAACTTTTTTTCGGTTAAAACAGAAAAATCCTCTCGCTAGAATGCGATTAGAGTGCGACCATTGGGTCCCATGTTAAATGACATTAACGGTGGAGTCCTGTAGTAGAGTAAAACTCAGTTAGTTCATTAATGCTGGAATCCAGTACTAGAGTAAAAGTACTCAGTTACTTTATTTATGGTGTAGTCCTGTACTAGAGTAAAAGTACTCAGTTACTTTATTACGGGTGGAGTCCAGTACTAGAGTAAAAGTACTCAGTTATTTCATCAATTGTGGAGTCCAGTACTAGAGTAAAAGCCCCCCTCCTTAAGTACTGCAGCAAACATCATGAGCAGGTACACACCTACTGTTAATTAGACCCTCCTCCCTATATAATGCTGTCACTATGAGACCCTCCCTCCTCCATTGTTGTGAGCTCCTCCTGCATGTGAGTTTTGTAACCATGGTTACAGCCCCTCCCCTGCTCTCTCACAGCTTACATAAGAACTTTAGTTCTTATGTAAGCTACTCCCCACTTACATAAGAACTTCAGTTCTTATGTATGTGGGGAGTAGCCATCTCTGTACCCTAGGATTTGGCCTCCGAACAAATGTTCATAACTCCCCAAACGATAGGTTGTACGGGGAAAATAAATGCATTGTGAGCGTCAGACGAGGGTCCTCTTCGATTTAATGTTGGTTCCACGCACGTTCGGCGAAAACTGTGGCCGCTGTGACGAGAGAGAGAACACCTCACGTTGCCGTTTTTCACCCCAAATCTGATCTCTTTTTAACATGGGAGCGGATGGGCGGAATGTTGGTCGCATACCTCGCTTGGAAGAGGCTGGAGTCCAAACCCTAGGACGTACACGAATCAGAGATGCACCATCGAAAAGCCAACAAAAATTCCTACGTTTTTATGTAATTTTTATTTCTGTAGCTCCAAATTTGTGGCCACCAAACAACTTTGAACAACTTTTTTTCGGTTAAAACAGAAAAATCCTCTCGCTTGAGTGCGATTAGAGTGCGGCCATAGGGTCCCATGTTAAACGATATTTTTCAACTTTTTTCACCCAAACGTAAACTGCGACTGCGCCAAACCATAGCAAGTACAGAAACGCCGTTTTGTGGAAAAGAAAGCTACACTTGTCGTGCCTCGTACAAACTTTAAAGAATTTCTCTACTCCAAAGCATGGCCGAGTATTCATTCAGCAAAGCGAGTGAGACGATTTCGGAATATTGGCGCTTTTTTCTGGCTTTTCCATTCATTCCTATGGGAAAAATCGGTCGCTTTTTTGTCATTTATTCTCAAACCCTTTCATCAATCCCTTATAAAAGTCATAGCACACCATTCCCGATCAGGACGCACGTTTTAATATAACATTGTCCATGTCCATATGAAAAGTTATGGAAGAAGAATAATAAGATGGAACGCCGAGCAATGACAATATAGAGGCATCACGTTGCATTGCCTCTATAATAAACGGGAGCAATAAAAATCTAGAGGCATCGCGTTGCATTGCCTCTATAATAAACGCCAGGAAAACAATATAGAAGCAACGCGTTGCATTGCCTCTATAATAAACACGAGCAATAACAATATAGAGGCATCGCGTTGCATTTCCTCTATAATAAACACGAGCAAAAACAATATAGAGGCAACGAGTTGCATTGCCTCTATAGTAAACACGGGCAATAACAACATAGAGGCATCGCGTTGCATTGCCTCTACAATAAACGCTGAGAAATAACAACATAGGGGCATCGTGTTGCATTGCCTCTATAATAAACGCGCAGGAAACGCAGGAAAACAATATAGAAGGAAAGCGTTGCATTGCCTCTATAATGAACACGAGCAACAACGATACAGAAGCAACGCGTTATATTGCCTCTATAATAAGTATGCACAATAAAAAAACAGAGGCCTCGAGTTGCATTGCCTCTATAATAAACGCGCACGAAAACAATATAGAAGCAACACGATGCATTGCCTCTATAATAAGTATGCACAATAACAATATAGAGGCCTCGCGTTGCATTGCCTCTATAATAAACGCCGAGTAATAACAATATGGAAGCATTACGTTGCATTACCTCTTTAATAAACACGCACAAAAACAATATAGAAGAAACGCGTTGCATTGCCTATATAACAAACGCGCATGAAAACAATATACAAGCAAAGCGTTGCATTGCCTCTATACTAAACAAGAGCAACAACAATATAGAAGCAATGCGCGCGAAAACAATATAGAAGCAACACGATGCATTGCCTCTATAATAAGTATGCACAATAACAATATAGAGGCCTCGCGTTGCATTGCCTCTATAATAAACGCCAAGTAATAACAATATGGAGGAATTACGTTGCATTACCTCTTTAATAAACACGCACGAAAACAATATAGAAGCAACGCGTTGCATTGCCTATATAATAAACACGCATGAAAACAATATAGAAGCAAAGCGTTGCATTGCCTCTATACGTAACATGAGCAACAACAATATAGAAGCAAGGCGTTGCATTGCCTCTATTATAAACACGAGCAACAACAATATAGAATTAACGCGTTGCATTGCCTCGATAATAAATGCGAGCAATAACAATATAGAAAGCAATAACAATATAGAAGCAACTCGTTGCATTGCCTCTATACTAAACACGAGCAACAACAATATAAAAGCAACGCGTTGAATTACCTCTATTATAAACACGAGCAACAACAATATAGAATTAACGCGTTGCATTGCCTCTATAATAAACACGAGCAATAACAATATAGCAGCAACTCGTTGCATTGCCTCCATAATAAGTATGCACGATAATTATGTAGAAGCAACGCGTTGCATTGCCTCTATAATAACCACGAGCAATAACAACATAGAAGCAACACGTTGCATTGCCTCGATAATAAGTATGCACAATAACAATATAGAGGCATTGCGTTGCATTGCCTGTATAATAAACGCGCACGAAAACAATATAGAAGCAACACGTTGCATTGCCTCTATATTAAGTACGCACAATAACAATATAGAGGCCTTGCGTTGCATTGCCTCTATAATAAACCCCGAGCAATAACCATATAGAGGCATCGCATTGCATTGCCTCTATAATATACGCAAACAGTAACACCATAGAAGCAACGCGTTGCATTGCCTCTATAATGAGTATGCACAATAACAATACAGAAGCATCGCGTTGCATTGACTCTATAATAAACGCGCATGAAAACAGTATAGAAGCAAAGCGTTGCATTGCCTCTATAAAAAGTATGCACAATAGTAATATAGAAGCAACGCGTTGCATTGCCTGTATACTAAACGCGCATGAAAACAATATAGAAGCAACGCGTTGCATTGCCCCTATAATAAACGCGAACAATAACAACATATAAGCAACGCGTTGCATTGCCTCTATAATAAGTATGCACAATAACAATATAGAGGCTTTGCGTTGCATTGCCTCTATGATAAACACGAGCAATAACAATATAGAAGCAAGGCGTTGCATTGCCTCTATAATAAACGCGCAGGAAAACAATATAGAGGCATCGCGTTGCATTGCCTCTATAATAAGTACGCACAATAGTAATATAGAAGCAAGCGATGCATTGCCTCCATAACAAATACGAGCAATGACACCATAGAAGCAACGCGTTGCATTGCCTCTATAATAAGTACGCACTATAACAATATACAGGCATCGCATTGCATTGCCTCTATAATAAACGCTGAGCAATAACAATATACAGTGAACCCTTGTTTATCGCGGGGGTTACATTCCAAAAAGAACCCGCGATAGGCGAAATCCGTGAAGTAGAAACCTTTATTTTTTTACAGTTATTATACAATTAAATACTCCATAAAACATTGAAAGCAAGGAACAAAACCTGTCACTGTCGCTGTCAGCAAAGGTTTGATACAGTGTTCTAGCTTTTGTGCAGTTAACGTTCGTATCCAGCGTGATGTTTTTTTTTCTGCAGTCATTAATCCACAAAGCTAAACCAGACTCCATCCTTACCACGGTCTTGTTGCGGACAGTTGCAACCCTTTTTGCATCCTTATTAAAACTTATTGCTGCTGTCGTCCTTATGTTATTTTCCTCCTTCTTTATGGAACGAACGGAAGATTCATTAATTCCGTAATGGCGACCTACAGCCGCATAGCTTCTACCTTCCTTTAGCATGTCCAGAAGTTTAACTTTTTCTGCAATAGTTAGCATCTTCCTCTGCCTTTTGGGCCCGACCGCAAGTGCCTTTGTCGGTGCAGAACGTTTTGTCGACATTATGGGTTTTAGAGAAACTTGAAATTGCAAGAGAATTAGCAAACTTCAATTTGGCAAGAGGTTTTACGTACGTGTACATATTAAACCATAACGTTATTGACACACTGGTAGAGAAGACGCGGAGAGACTGTTTAGCTAATCAGAATGCAGAACACAATGCATGATGCAAATCCGTGAAGCAGCAAGACCGTGAAAAGTGAACGGCGTTATAGCGAGGGTTCACTGTAGAGGCATCGCGTTGCATTGCCTCCATACTGAACGCCGAGCAATAACAATACAGAGGCATCGCGTTGCATTGCCTCTATAATAAACACGAACAATAACAATATAGAATTAACGCGTTGCATTGCCTCTATAATAAACACGAGCGATAACAATATAGAAGCAACGCGTTGCATTCCCTCTATAATAAGTACGCAGAATAGTATGTAGAAGCAACGCGTTGCATTTCCTCTATAATAAACGGTGAGCAACAACAATATAGCAGCAGCACGTTGCATTGCCTCTATAATAAGTACGCACAATAACAATATAGAGACATCGTGTTGCATTGCCTCAAAAATAAACGCGCATTCAAACAACATAGAAGCAAAGCGTTGCATTGCCTCTATAAAAAAGACGAGCAACAACAATATAGAAGCATCGCGTTGCATTGCCTCTATAATAAACGCGAGCAATAACAATATAGAGGCATCGCGTTGCATTGCCTCTATAATAAACGCAAACAATAACAACATAAAAACAACGCTTTGCATTGCCTCTATAATAACTATGCACAATAACAATACAGAGGCCTTGCGTTGCATTGCCTCCGTGATAAACATGAGCAATAACAATATAGAAGCAACGTGTTGCATTGCCTCTATAATAAACACGAGCAATAACAATACAGAAGCAACGCGTTGCATTGCCTCTATAATAAGTACGCACAATAGTAATATAGAAGCAACGCGTTGCATTGCCTGTATACTAAACGCGCATGAAAACAATATAGAAGCAACGCGTTGCATTGCCCCTATATTAAACGTCAACAATAACAACATAGAAGCAACGCGTTGCATTGCCTCTATAATAAGTATGCACAATAACAATATAGAGGCTTTGCGTTGCATTGCCTCTATGATAAACACGAGCAATAACAATATAGAAGCAACGCGTTGCATTGCCTCTATAATAAACGCACAGGAAAACAATATAGAGGCATCGCGTTGCATTGCCTCTATAATAAGTACGCACAATAGTAATATAGAAGCAAGCGTTGCATTGCCTCCATAACAAATACGAGCAATGACACCATAGAAGCAACGCGTTGCATTGCCTCTATAATAAGTACGCACAATAACAATATACAGGCATCGCATTGCATTGCCTCTATAATAAACGCCGAGCAAAAACTATACAGAGGCATCGCGTTGCATTGCCTCTATAATAAACACGAGCAATAACATTATAGAATTAACGCGTTGCATTGCCTCTATAATAAACACGAGCGATAACAATATAGAAGCAACACGTTGCATTGCCTCTATAATAAGTACGCAGAATAGTAATGTAGAAGCATCACGTTGCATTGCCTCTATAATAAACACGAACAATAACAATATAGAATTAACGCGTTGCATTGCCTCTATAATAAGTACGCAGAATAGTAATGTAGAAGCAACGCGTTGCATTGCCTCTTTTATAAACACGAGCAATAACAACATCGCAGCAACGCGTTGCATTGCCTCTATGATAAACACGAGCAATAACAATATAGAAGCAACGCGTTGCATTGCCTCTATAATAAACGCACAGGAAAACAATATAGAGGCATCGCGTTGCATTGCCTCTATAATAAGTACGCACAATAGTAATATAGAAGCAAGCGTTGCATTGCCTCCATAACAAATACGAGCAATGACACCATAGAAGCAACGCGTTGCATTGCCTCTATAATAAGTACGCACAATAACAATATACAGGCATCGCATTGCATTGCCTCTATAATAAACGCCGAGCAAAAACTATATAGAGGCATCGCGTTGCATTGCCTCTATACTGAACGCCGAGCAATAACAATACAGAGGCATCGCGTTGCATTGCCTCTATAATAAACACGAGCAATAACATTATAGAATTAACGCGTTGCATTGCCTCTATAATAAACACGCAGAATAGTAATGTAGAAGCATCACGTTGCATTGCCTCTATAATAAACACGAACAATAACAATATAGAATTAACGCGTTGCATTGCCTCTATAATAAGTACGCAGAATAGTAATGTAGAAGCAACGCGTTGCATTGCCTCTTTTATAAACACGAGCAATAACAACATCGCAGCAACGCGTTGCATTGCCTCTATAATAAGTGCGCATAATAAAAATATAGAGGCATCGTGTTGCATTGCCTCAATAATAAATGCGCATCAAAACAATATAGAACCAAAGTGTTGCATTGCCTCTATAAAAAAGACGAGCAACAACAATATAGAAGCAACGCGTTGCATTGCCTCCATAATAAACGCGAGCAATAACAATATAGAGGCATCGCGTTGCATTGCCTCTGTAATAAACGCGAACAATAACAAGATAAAAGCAATGCGTTGCGTTGCCTCTATAATAACTATGCACAATAACAATACAGAGGCCTTGCGTTGCATTGCCTCCATGATAAACACGAGCAATAACAATATAGAAGCAACGCGTTGCATTGCCTCTATAATAAGTACGCACAATAGTAATATAGAAGCAACGCGTTGCATTGCCTGTATAATAAACGCGCATGAAAACAATATAGAAGCAACGCGTTGCATTGCCCCTATAATAAACGCGAACAATAACAACATAGAAGCAACGCGTTGCATTGCCTCTATAATAAGTATGCACGATAACAATATAGAGGCCTTGCGTTGCATTGCCTCTATGATTAACACGAGCAATAACAATATAGAAGCAACGCGTTGCATTGCCTCTATAATAAACACGAGCAATAACAAAATAGAAGCACCGCGTTTTATTGCCTCTATAATCAGTACGCAAAAAAAGTAATATAGAAGCAACGCGTTGTATTGCCTCTATAATAAGTACGCACAATAGCAATATAGAGGCATCGCGTGGCATTGCCTATATAATAAAAGCCGACAAATACCAATCTATTGGCATCACGTTGCATAGCCTCTATAATAAACGCCGAGCAATAACAATATAGAGGCATCGCGTTGTATTATCTCTATAATAAACACGCATGAAAACAATATAGAAGCAACGCGTTGCATTGCCTCTATACTTAACACGAGCAACAACAATATAGAAGCAACACGTTGCATTGCCTCTATAATAAACGCAGACAAATAACAATATAGAGGCATTGCGTTGCATTGCCTCTATAATAAACCCGCAGGAAAACAATATAGAGACATCGTGTTGCATTGTCTCTATAATAAACGCACATGAAAACAATATAGAAGGAAAGCGTTGCATTGCCTCTATACTAAAAACGAGCAACAACAATATAGAAGCAACACGTAGCATTGCCTCTATTATAAACGCCGAGCAATAACAATATAGAGGCATCGCGTTGCATTGCCTCTATAATAAACGCCGAGCAATAACAATATAGAGGCATCGCGTTGCATTGCCTCTATAATAAACGCCGACAAATAACAATATAGAGGCATCGCGTTGCATTGCCTCCATTATAAACGCGCAGGAAAACAATATAGAGGCATCGCGTTGCATTGCCACTATCATAATCGCGCACAAAAACAATATAGAAGCAAAGCGTTGCATTGCCTCTATAATAAATGCTGAGCAATAATAATATAGAGGCATCGCGTTGCATTGCCTCTATAATAAAGGCTGAGCAATAACAACATAGGGGGATCTTGTTGCATTGCCTCTATAATAAACGCGCAGGAAAACAATATAGAGGCATCGCGTTGCATTGCCTCTATAATAAACGCGAGCAATAACAATATAGAGGCATTGCGTTGCATTACCTCTATGATAAACACGAGCAATAACAATAAAGAAGCAACGTGTTGCATTTCCTCTATAATAAACGGCGAGCAACAACAATATAGAACCAACGCGTTGCATTGTCTCTATGATAAACGCCGAGCAATAACAAAATAGAGGTATCGCGTTGTATTGCCTCTATAATAAACGCAAACAATTATAACATAGAAGCAACGCGTTGCATTGCCTCTAAAATAAGTATCCACAATAACAATACAGAGGCCTCGCATTGCACTGCCTCTATGATAAACGCCGAGCAATAACAATATAGAGGCATCGCGTTGTATTGCCTCTATAATAAACGCTGAGCAATAACAATATAGAAGCAACAGGTTGCATTGCCTCTATAATAAACGCGCAGGAAAACAATATAGAGGCATCGCGTTGCATTGCCTCTAAAATAAACGCGCATCAAAACAATATAGAAGCAAAGCGTTGCATTGCCTCTATAATAAACACGAGCAATAACAATATAGAAGCAACGCGTTGCATTGCCTCCATAATAAACGCGAGCAATAATATTATAGAGTTATCGCGTTGCATTGCCTCTATGATTAACACGAGCAATAACAATATAGAAGCAACGCGTTGCATTTCCTCTATAATAAACGGTGAGCAACAACAATATAGAACCAACGCGTCGCATTGCCTCTATGATAAACGCCGAGCAATAACAATATAGAGGCATCGCGTTGTATTGCCTCTATAATAAACGCCGAGCAATAACAATATAGAAGCAACACGTTGCATTTCCTCTATAATAAACGCCGAGCAACAACAATATAGAACCAACGCGTTGCATTGCCTCTATGATAAACGACGAGCAATAACAATATAGAAGCATCGCGTTGCATTTCCTCTATAATAAACACGAGCAATAACAATATAGAAGCAAAGCGTTGCATTTCCTCTATAATAAACGCCGAGCAATAACAATATAGAGGCATCGTGTTGCATTGCCTCTATAATAAACGCGCATGAAAACAATATAGAAGCAACGCGTTGCATTGCCTCTATAATAAACGCCGAGCAATAACAATATAGAGGCATCGCGTTGCATTGCCTCTATAATAAACGCCTAGGAATAACAATATAGAGGCATCGCGTTGCATTGCCTCTATAATAAACACGAGCAATAACAATATAGAAGCAACGCTTTGCATTTCCTCCAAAATAAACGCTGAGTAACAACAATAAAGAACCACCGCGTTGCTTTGCCTCTATGATAAACGCCGAGCAATAACAATATAGAGGCATCGCGTTGTATTGCCTCTATAATAAACGCCGAGCAATACCAATATAGAAGCAACGCTTTGCATTTCCTCTAAAATAAACGCTGAGCAACAACAATAAAGAACCAACGCGTTGCATTGCCTCTATGATAAACGCCGAGCAATAACAATATAGAGGCATCGCGTTGTATTGCCTCTATAATAAACGCCGAGCAATACCAATATAGAAGCAACACGTTGCATTTCCTCTATGATAAACGCTGAGCAACAACAACATAGAACCAACGCGTTGCATTGCCTCTATGATAAACGCCGAGAAATAACAATATAGAGGCATCGCGTTGCATTGCCTCTATAATAAACGCGCATGAAAACAATATAGAAGCAACGCGTTGCATTGCCTCTATAATAAACACGAGCAACAATATAGAAGCAACGCGTTGCATTGCCTCCATAATAAACGCGAGCAATAATATTATAGAGTTATCACGTTGCATTGCCTCTATAATAAACGCTGAGCAATAACAATATAGAAGCAACGCGTTGCATTTCCTCTATAATAAACGGTGAGCAACAACAATATAGAACCAACGCGTCGCATTGCCTCTATGATAAACGCCGAGCAATAACAATATAGAGGCATCGCGTTGTATTGCCTCTATAATAAACGCCGAGCAATAACAATATAGAAGCAACACGTTGCATTTCCTCTATAATAAACGTCGAGCAACAACAATATAGAACCAACGCGTTGCATTGCCTCTATGATAAACGCCGAGCAATAACAATATAGAAGCATCGCGTTGCATTTCCTCTATAATAAACACGACCAATAACAATATAGAAGCAAAGCGTTGCATTTCCTCTATAATAAACGCCGAGCAATAACAATATAGAGGCATCGTGTTGCATTGCTTCTATAATAAACGCGCATGAAAACAATATAGAAGCAACGCGTTGCATTGCCCCTATAATAAACACGAGCAACAACAATATAGAACCAACGCGTTGCATTGCCTCTATAATAAACGCCGAGCAATAACAATATAGAGGCATCGCGTTGCATTGCCTATATAATAAACGCCTAGGAATAACAATATAGAGGCATCGCGTTGCATTGCCTCTATAATAAACACGAGCAATAACAATATAGAAGCAACGCTTTGCATTTCCTCTAAAATAAACGCTGAGCAACAACAATAAAGAACCAACGCGTTGCATTGCCTCTATGATAAACGCCGAGCAATAACAATATAGAGGCATCGCGTTGTATTGCCTCTATAATAAACGCCGAGCAATACCAATATAGAAGCAACACGTTGCATTTCTTCTATAATAAACGCTGAGCAACAACAATATAGAACCAACGCGTTGCATTGCCTCTATGATAAACGCCGAGAAATAACAATATAGAGGTATCGCGTTGCATTGCCTCTATAATAAACACGCATGAAAACAATATAGAAGCAACGCGTTGCATTGTCTCTATAATAAACACGAGCAACAACAATATAGAACCAACGCGTTGCATTGCCTCTATAATAAACGCCGAGCAATAACAATATAGAGCATCGCGTTGCATTGCCTCTATAATAAACGCCGAGCAATAACAATATAGAAGCAACACGTTGCATTTCCTCTATAATAAACGCTGAGCAACAACAATATAGAACCAACGCGTTGCATTGCCTCTATGATAAACGCCGAGCAATAACAATATAGAAGCAACACGTTGCATTTCCTCTATAATAAACGCCGAGCAATAACAATATAGAGGCATCGCGTTTTATTGCCTCTATAATTAACGCACATTAAAACAATATAGAGGCCACGCTTTGCATTGCCTTTATAATAAACTCACACACAATGACAATATAGAGGCAATGCAACGCGTTGCTTCTATATTGTTATTGTGCGCGTTTATTTGCTGCTTAGACCCCAATAATGATTTTAACACTAACAAAAACAATGGGTTCCTTCCTTATTTATTTGTTCGGACGCCCTCTGGGCATCCAGGCTAATTACTCTGTTCTACTCTCCATTGTTTCGGCCCGGGTGTCTTTCCCGGGTGGACCAGTTTCTATGTGTATTGTTGGGTTTGAAATAAACTGTTTTGTGAAAATTGTCTTCAGTTTCTCCAATACACTGGCCACGTAGGGGAAAGTCGATCTTCTGATCGTTTATAAATCCCTCTATTATCTAGCCCCTTCATATATCTCTGAGCTCCTCACCCCTTACATCACCACCAGAACCCTCAGATCCTCAGACCGTGGTATATTTGCAGTGCCACATTTGGGGGAAAAAAGACAGGGGACCAGGCCTTTTCTGTTTCAGCCCAGCGGCTCTGGAACAGCTTGCCAGAGATTATTAGGAGTTCCAATTGTTGAGGCTTTTAAGAAGCACCTCAAGACTCATCTTTATTCCCTGCCTTTCAATGGCATTTGCTTTATTTCCTCATCTGGTTAGCTTGGGTGTTAATAGTTTTTCATTTGTTGAGACAATTATGTTGATCTGAAATTTGTATGTTTATATGACATGTTGAATGTGAAGCACTTCGGTGCAAATGCTCTTTGCTTTTTAAGGTGTTATATAATTGAAGTAAACTTAATCCAGTGACATAACATCTGGCAAACGGCAATGGTGAAGCTCTGTGTTGTAACAGTAAAATTCAGATGGATGTCAAGCCTTTGAAATTCCTTTCACCATCAGTGTTAAACCTTACATATTGTTCGTATTAGAGACCTCCTTTAAATTATCATAACTGTTTATTGCTTTATGACCCCTTTAATATCTAAAAGTCAACCATATGCATGAGGGTGGAAAACTTGTCACCAGTTTGGTTTGACCAATGCTGCTGAAGCTCATTTGATATCATCTGGCAATTTTCCCCTACACATGCGGATGTGGTCATTTCTTGCTTCTTCTTCTCCCAGATCTTCATTTGTTTTCCAAGTTGTTGGTTTGTCTGCATTTCTTCAGAGTGTATCCAACTGCTAATGGATTGCAGCTGCACTTCCTGGCTACCTGATAGCAGCTGTACCCTCCTGGCTGGTATTTTCAGATGCTTCCTGTGTTGGGTTCCTTGTCTTTGCAGTGTCTGTCTCTGAACTACTTGTGCTGTCTTAATATAGACAGGAAGTGCAGCATCAACAACAAACAAACAAAAAAAAAAAAAAAAACAGGCATAACCTTCATTAGTGGATCACAAGTATCACAAAGTATTTTTTGGACCGACTTTAAGTTTTTAAATGGCTTTTATGATTTGTTTAGCAGTTTGTCTTTGACTGTGTTTAAATAAATTGCACTTGAAGACCTAAGAGTGACTCCTAATGCAATTTTTCACAAATACATGGGGTGTCAGAAAACTTATTTCCCCTCACCCCTGTATAGTAAATGGTTGACTTTAAATGAACAATGCTAGCTAGCTCACTGACATTTACTCCAGGTTTTGTTCAACTCCCTTAAAATAGCTTCTTATTCAAAAAATAAAATGATATATTATATATATATATATATATATATCTCAAACTGTAACAAATTCACTTTATTACTGAACAGAAATGGCTTGACATTACATTAACCATCTATATTCTGAGACCTAAATATAACAAAATGTGACTATGCAGGTCACCATAGTATTAACATTGCATGAAACCCTGAAGATTAACCAGCAGCATTTGGAGCAACTTGTTGCCCAAGTCACGGCATACTCCTGATGAGACAGAGGCTCTTCTGGTGTATCTCCTTCCAGACCTGGACCAGGGAATCAGGGTGCTACAGGACTGTTTGAGTCACAACTTGGTGGCGTCAGACATACCAGGTCAGGCAAGTGTGGCCAAGCCAGTCGCAGATCGGTGCAGACTCAAACTAGTTTCTGATCTGCATCACCCTGATGTTTCTGAAAATGAAGGAAGCCCAGTTTCAGCTGTTACAGAATAGTTATGTTCAAGGAGTTGGTCTATTGCCCTAAAATGGCCTGGTAATGTTTCCAGCCAGCCTTCAAAGAAGGTTGTGACAAGTCCACTGGGATGGTTATTTTATGGTCAATTCCACAGCAATTCAGGAACAAAGCATCCTGAAAGCCTTGGTATATGACCAAAGTTAATACATCAAGCACTTGTAAGGTGTATACACACACACACACACAAAATACTTAAAGCACACATGAGCACCTGTCCAATATTGTGTAGGTCTGTTAATTCAGGTTAATGTGCATTTTAAAAAATACAAATTTTGGGCGCACACGCACACACAATTTGTATTTCTTAAAATAATAATTAATAGACTTTACTGCTGTGCCATGACAGTTTAAGTTGGAAGTTGACTAGTAGCCAATCACGTGACAACAAAGAAGCCTCAAGAGAGATGGAGAGTCCAGTGTGTCATTGCAGCAAACTAGCCACGGTGTGGAAATTCAACACTAACAGAGGAATGGTCTAAATCTTCTTAGCAACAGCCAATTACCAACTTAACCCGTAGTAACAGAGAGAAGGAGGCTGCAAATCAGCAATTTGCTATTTAATTTTAATTGTCTTGCACGAAAAAGGCTTTGGAGATATATCACTTTAAACAAAGTTCGATACATCATCTTACAACAAGCTGTAATCCACTATTGGATGCCATTGACTGCTGATTTATATAGGATAAATACATCCGGAGCACACACTATTGATAAGCTCATGCTTCTATGTTGTGTTGCGTGCGATTAGTTGACTCCACTGCTGTGGTTGTAGAGTGCGATTTTTCCCACAATAGATTGTGTTCAAGCTCCGCTCTGTACATGCGCGCTGGTGTCTGAGGGAGCGACTGCTGCTGCCTCTCCAGAAATGAGTCGCATAACCGTGAATTATTCTGTGCAGTAATCAGACATGGTTTTATTGATGATAAAAATTTGAAATGGTAATGCTAACCGTCCGGAATTTTACCACAGTTTATCAGCTTAAGAGACAGAATAGAAATTAGATCTAGGATAACAATGTTAAGTAGTTGGAAATGGCAAATACATGAGTAATTCAAGTTTAACAAAAAAAAAAAAAAAAAAAAAGGCATTTTTTGCCTCGAGTATTCCTTTAATCATCAATTTCGTTTAAGTGGTCACTTGCGTTCTGCTCCAGGATCGTGTTCTACGTGGACTAAACAATGACAGATGCCATGCTTGAGTCAAAAAGTTGGCGCTATGGAGGACAGCAAAGAGAGCATCTGAAAATGGAAAAAGGTGTCTAAAGTTTGGGATCACTTTAAACTGAAAACAAAAACAACTAAAACAGAGCCTCGTGCAGTGTGTGTACTGCAAAATTGAACTGGCCTACCACAACAGCACTTCGATGATTCAACATCTTGAGTGGGAACCAGACCAGCTCATCCGAAGGCAGCACAAGGTAAATGCCCGTCTTCCACTCAACAGTAGCTTAACATTAGCCAATTTAGCGTGATTGCTAGCTGAGAAATACAGTAGCACGGCTTTAAATGTAAGCTACGCATTTGTTGTAGTCTATAGTAATGCGAGTCTCGATGATGGCTAGTCCAAATGTGGTAAAAGAAAGCAGTGCACGAGAATAGCATTTTAATAATTTAAAATGCCGTACATAAACACATATTAGGCTATTACTTAAAGTAGATATGTAATCAGTTTGATTTAAAGTGAGCTGGGCTAGATGGCAGTATGGCTTTGTGTCAATTTCATTGGCCTAAATTCCAATTACTCAATTAAACGCTGAAATATTTGGTAGACAACTTGACTTCAAAAAGAATCGATAGCTGCAGCCCTAGTTGAAAACATGAAATGGGAATTACAAACTTGAATATGTCATCTTCCATTTATATATCGATATCCAAAATGCATCTTCTCCAAAGCTTGCCCTTGAAACAAATCTCAACCACCTAATAATATGGTTGCAGATATTACAATCATGTCATTACAGGATTCTGTATTTGCAGAAAGACAACTTTACTTACCACTTACACAAATTTGTGTCTTGTGCTCTTGCCATCACTATGACCTATACACAAATCACAACTTTCAGTAAAATGTCAATTTCATTGGCCTAAATACAAAAATGTCAAGTATTTCATATCAAACAGAAAATCACTGAATGTTAACTGTGTACATAAATACCCCCAGATCAAAATATTCATCTGTATGGAAATGACACTTCATCCTCAATTTAAAAAATATGCCCTGGTTCAAGTTACTCCCTCTTGAGTAGCAAGATTTCAATAGAATATGGAAACTTGAGTACTTGCCATGTGTTCTGCAGTAATATCCCACAAGGTTCATGAGTGAACATGTGGGTAAAGCTAAACTCCAGATTTACTCTCCGAGGCATTTCCAACGACACAACCCTACAGAAAAAGGCATGTCGGGATAGACCTCAGCTTTCCCCAGTTACCACTGATCCAGTTGCTTCCAACTGCAACACTCACCTGGTTGCTGTATTGCAGCTCAACCCCCACATTAGGAGGTCATGCACTGCTGTAGCAGAACCCTGCAATTAAGTAAAACAATTGGAAGTTGTTTTAAAACAGATTAATAAAGTCAAAGATTTTAAGTGGAAGGGGAGTTCCAACTGTACTCTAATTAACTTATTGCATTTACTGATCCATGGAGTCCCCAAAGTAGGTGGACTTCCCGTGATAGAACATATGAATCCAAGAATATCAAGTCTTACATGAATCAACTGTCATGACCATAATTTGCAAAGAGTGCAACTTGTATACCAAGGACAAAACATTGCAGAGTAGCCCAGTATGCTTATTGGTACAGATGCATAAATAGCATGAAGTGTGTGTTTCAACAAATATACCAGGACTCCGAACACAAGCAGAATGGAGACCAACGATGCCAGGTGTTGATTTTGTCTTGCACCGAAATTTGAACAACCCAGCGGATGAAACCACTGGCTGCAGATACCACACAGTGCAATCATTTTATAACATATTACTACTGGCAGTTATGTCACTGTATTTTGTCATCATTTACTTACATTAAATTGTGGGATTACGGCATATCAAGACAGAATACCTGTAGATGGGGGAGGAGGGCACAAGTGGGAATGTTTTTCCATAACCATCATTATATTCAGGTATTAATGCAGAATATTGTTCAGAGAGGCAACTGTCACTCACATTTCAGAGCAGTTGAACATATTTAGCCAATCATCATCATCATCATCGCTTAAACAAAACTAATTCTGTAATCCTACTTACCAAGATAGTCGCAGGAAACTGCCAATACCTGGTGGACAGCAAATCAGCACAGTTTAAATAAAATAGCTTTTCACAAAAAAAAAAAAAAATTAAATCTGTCCATTCCCATTAGTAGCACTGCTGCAGAGAATCAACAGTGAGTTGCAAGAGAATCAATTACTCTATGCACTGTATGAGCTCTATGGTCCACTTCACAAGACCAGACCGCATACTGTGCCAACAACATAGTTGGTACCCATTTTAATGAAATGCAGTTTGTATCATTTGCACATTAATTTGGAATGAAACCAATTTCCATTGTACTTTTGCAATACTTTTATATCAATACGTCTGAAAAACTACCTCACCTAAAAAATTTTCAGTGATTTAAGTCCCCCCGGTGGATAACAAATGTACATCACACGAGTAATTTAGATTTGCTACAGTCAACATCTCCATTGTACATTACAATTGTCCACATCAAGGTTTTGTGGATGAATTATTAAAAATGAGCTACTGATGTAAAGAAAATCTGACCTCCTGTACCAGAGTGGCAGTAGTCACTGTAGGATAATTGATGCCTGTCCCATTTAGATTTCCTGCAAAACAAAAGGCTGAATTTACAACCAGGAAGGGTTGCAATTTAGCTATGCATGTAAAACAGCTTGTCAATTAATTTAAAGTTCATTCATAAGGCAAGTGTGCCAGGCCTCATTGTCACCATTCAGCAACTAACATGCAGTGAGGTGCAAGCAAAACCTGATATTCTATAGCCACTGCTGCCCTGGGATCACCTCACCACAAAGGAAAATCCCACTCAATAATTTAGACTGTGGCATGGAGATATAGGGCACACTATCATAAAAACTGGAGTTCCAAGAGGGGAGGAAAAAAAAAATAGAAGTAGATTAAAACAGTGACTTTATATGTGTAGATAACACAACTTCACCCATTTGAAATGCTGGCCTCAATGCACTTTCAAGTTTTCTGCAGGTTATTAACATATTAGTGTTAACATATTGGTAGTGCAGAGTCGGTGTAGTTTAGTTCAAGCTGCCACCACATATGTGTTGCTCGACCCACGTGGTTTTCAGCTTGAACTATCGTTGCAAGGCCGCTTAAAAAAAAAAAAAAAAAAAAAGTACGTTACCATTCCAAAAATACCAAAGGTTGCCGAAACGTGTGTTTGAGTGTATATACACTGTAAATGTTAAAAATGTAGGTCTTAACATTTAACATCAATCGGAAACATTTTTAGGCCGAGGGAATCAACTCGTGGGGCCTGTTTGATGGAAATGCAACGGCCAAATAAAAATACTGATCAATGTTCGTCAAGTGTCTTGTAAGTGACTTCTCTGACGTGTCTGTCGGGGAGCAGCCTACTAACTAAATTATATTTACTTACCGGTTACACGAAATTTCCTGCATTTCCGCTTGAAGCACTGAAGAGATGTAGGAGGAAAAGAGAACGACTTGAGCGGCACACAATCTTTTATAGGATCCGTTGCGTCAGTTGAAGACGCTTTACGTCTCACAGTTCTGCATTCAAAGGACCTCGGAAATCTTAGTTTTTCTACGCTAAAGACCAATCTACCCGATACCGACCGATTGAGTCACTGCCCTCAGTCAAAACTGCGTAAAGAAGCCAAAGCCTTTTAATATGAACATATTCACGTTATTTCCTAGTCGTCGCGTTTTTTATACGTGGCAGACATTTTTAAGTAACAACACGTTGTCTTTCTGTTCTTCTACTTGCTAACATCTGAGGTAGAGCATAACAGACATATCTAGCAATTAATTATATTGAAGCAATTTATTAAACAAAGGAAAGTATATGAAGTACAAAAAGGTATTTCAACATTCGGTTGGCGGTGTGTAGCTGAATCATTGGATTCTGAACGTCGAAAATGAAGCCCGAAATGGGCGGAGCCCCCCGTCGCTATGTTGGATGAGCCACCCACTCCCCCCACACGCGGATACTCCAAATATGGACATAGGGGGTCGTGTCGGACGTTGAGACCCACTCCTTAACCCTCCGCTACCGGCTAGCTCGGGCTACCGCCGGTCAGAGCGGGAACGCCTTTAATTATGCAGAATGTTAAACCTTAAAACCAAATTAAACGAAAGAGTTAGAAAAAAAATCACCCCCGTACTGTTGTCATAAGTACTGAAATAAACTATTGCGACCCAAACTGTTTTTGAATCAGACTGTAAACATGTTTAATGATGCTGTAAAGTTAGGCATCTTTTTTAACATGTGGTCTGTGGGGAATTGCTCTCTTTTGCAACCAGCCTTAAGCGGGCACTCGATGAACTGCAATTTTTTGCACTTCTGCATGGGCTTCATCGCTTAGAGCTGGTGTCGGTACGAGATGTGTTCGGCTTGCCAGATATGTTCGGCCCGAGAATCCGGCGCTTCGTGATGACGTCACACCCTGTCAAATACGTGCGAATTTTTACGATTATGCATTTGACATGAAGTGACGTCATCCATAAGCGCTGGATCCTATGGCCAAATATATCTGTCAGGCCGAACACATCCGCCTGATGATTCCACACAGGAGGGCTTCCTCCACTGACGGAATCACGTGTTGTAAAGACGCTTTACCATAGGTCGAGGAAGGAGTCAGCGGCAGTGCTGCCTTTAGGGGCGCTTGAAAAAATCCGGGAAATTATAACATTCTGACTAAAGTCTTGGCTAACCAATTGAATGATGTGCCGTCTGTGACTACAAAAGGTATTCCGTCAACTGTCTAACTTGCTCGGTGTTAACTTTTCATTCATCGCAAAACGTAAACACGCTCCTTTTTAATGTTGTATTAAATAAACTAGCGGGTAGCTAGGCAGATATTAATAATATATTAAAGAGAGAAATAACTATTAAAAAAAACGACTTTGACGTCGCATCGCATGTGTAGTTCAAACGTGAACGTTTTGCTCCGACAGCAACGTACGTTACTGTAACCCCCGGTAACGTACAGTAACGCTCTATCACTGTAACGTACTATTTATCAGTATGCCAGCATGACGTCAGAGTATGAGAGTATGTTCTTATGTACTTTTAGCATAACAGTATGAATGAAATCTGTATAGTTTTCACTTCTGTTGTCACAAAAGTCTTGAATATGCACTGTTACCAGTTAATAATAAGCTACAGTAACGTTAGGCAGTAAATCTGTCTACTGGTAACATTCACTTCTGTTGTAACCACTGTCTTCAACATGCACCGCTGCTACTGGTAGGCTACTAGTTGATAATAAGCTAGTATTCACTTCTGTTGTCATAAATATATAGTATGTAGGCTACTGCTGTTAGTTTATAATTAGCTGTTTGTTTGTGTGACTGTATGCAAGTAAGAACCTACAGTGTGCACAAATATCTGTGTATTAGTAAGTTACAAAAGTGTGCACATTGTTCATATTTGTGTTATGAGCAAATATTAGCTGTATTGGTATAAATATAATTTTCCTGTTAATAACAGATGGGTCCAAACAAAAAAAACATAGGGCCGTGGGAGAGGACGAGAGGAGGTCAGGCGTTTGGCCTCTGAGGCAGGAAACAGACCAGCACCTCGGCAGAAGAAGTGGCATGATCTATATCTGAAGATAAACCTGGACAGAGTGATATGTGTATCATATTAAATGTAAAGCTATGACATATTTAAAGGGAACACCTTCTTATTCGCTGTCAAACACAGAGATTGAGAAATGCCCAATGTAGATGAGGGGACAGATGTCACTGTTTGGAGGTGCACAGATCTGTAAATGTGTTTTTTCATGCAAAGAACGTATCTGAAGTCTCTTATGACGTGCTGGTGTTGAATTCTGTTTTATTACAATTTTTTTTTAATCTTATCTGTGAACCTGTAGCCTTCCAGTTCGCTCCCTGTCTCAGTGCATCCAAGAACCTCATGTACAGTGGCACAGCAGCCAGGGCCTTCACCTGGTGAGATGCTACAGCCAGGACTCTACCTGCAGGTTCACCACCACCACCAAAGGATGTCTCCTTAGCTAGCGGTGAACCTTGGCATCAGTAAGTAATGAGGATTTACTTGTGCTGATATTTACATTATTATTATTGTTAATATAACTCCGGTTTCCTCCCACCTTCAAAGACATGCTCGTTAGGCTGATTGGTGACTCTAAATTGACCCTCGGTGTGAGTGTGAGTGAATGGTTGTGTGTCTCTGCGTTAGCCCTGTGATAGACTAGCGACCTGTCCAGGTTGTACCCCGCCTCTCGCCCGATGCCAGCTGGGATAGACTCCCGTAACCCCCATGACCCTAGTGCAGGATTAAGTGATACAGAAGATGAGATGAGATGAGATTATTAATATACTCAACTATAAAAAATGTCCCAGTTAAGGACTTTTTTTTCTTTTTGTCAGTTTACAAAGCCACGGTTTAGTGGCTCTCATGGTGCCATGTTAAAGCCAAACTTAAGTTTGGCTGGGAATCATTCACCTAAGGTAATGTAAAGAGAATGATACATAGATAGACTTTGATTTAATAAATACACTGGAACACTGTTATTGTTTTCATGTAGCAGTAACTATAGTGGGGCTTTCATGCATTCATTCCATGTTAAATTGATTTGGTTTTATTGACTGCTGTGCCAATAATGATAGATTCATTTATTCATTACCATCTGTGCACACTGTTTCTCCTGTGTCTCTTCCTCCTTCTCCTGTTCCTGTATCAAGCCCAGCTTCTTCCATTCTGCCCTCCACTGCTACAGCTGTAAGAACATACTCTACTACACAGGAGCTGCTATTGAGTAGATTGTTATCATATCTATGTATTAAACTTATTATTTTAAGTATTTTATTTTCTTTTTATTAAGTGTTATCTGCCACCTCCTCCTGTGTCTCCCCAGGAACCCCCTCCGCTCTTCTCACCTTGCCATTGCCTAAAAATGTGGGGATCGTACCTGTTTCAGACGCTGCTTGGCTGCCCACAAAACTGCTGAAGACCATACATTTCAGCAGCCCTATGGAAAGACCAGCGTCTTTTCAAAGACCCAAAACTGTGGTATCCCTCATATACCATCACGTCCTCACTCCTGAGCGCTTCTTCCACCACGACTTCTCTCATGGAAAAACATGGTGTGACATTCTTTGTCAATATGTATATAATGTAAATAGTTTTAAAAGAAAAAAGTCTTAATATGCTGCTGTTCTATTTTGTTTTTTAACTTTACCACACGTGTTTGTGAGTGTGTGTGTGAAATTTGTAATAAATTTGTTACATTTCAGTGACTGTCTTAATTTTTTTCTGCAAAAATGCAAACTCACTCATAGAAAACGATAATATTGTTGCAGTACTTCATTCAGAAATATAAAAATGACTATAAAAGTACATTTAGGTACATGTGATAACACTTGGTAGTAGTCTGTGTTAAAGGCCTCATGTTCCAATGGTGGAATCAAACCGGCGACCTTTGGGTCAAGAGCCTCCTATGCTTTTCTGCAGTTAAGTGTCATGTTTGGTTAGCTTTCTCAAATTAATAGACCAGAATATGTGTGATTTTACTTGTGATGGACAGTAGAGACACTAATAAGTGCAGGCTCCTTCCATTTTTTCAAAATTTCCTCTCTTTTCCGTCTTTTCCCTTCTTCCCCCTTCTTCCCCCTCTTCCTTCTTCTTCCCCCGCCTATCCAGACTATTGTTCCCCAGCTTCATTTACAGGTTACACTTGCAGGACTGGATCCTTTTTTTTTCTCTCTACTTTTTATACTCTTGGTCCCAAGGGAGGGTTTGGTGTGGGATTATGTTTATCTATGTATGTAATCTTCTTTTTCTATAACTGAAAATGACATAAATAAAGTTGTTAAAAATAATTTAAAAATCCAGGAAGAAATGGGAGCATTTGTTTGTGATGCCGATCATGAAATAAAATGCTTAAGAATTGTTGTGTTTCGAAATTAGATCACATGTATGTGTGAATCGAAATTGCGATTTTTCAACAATTTATCGTGCAGCCCTACTACCTAGACTTCTTTTTCTGTTTCAATCCCTTCCTGTTAGAGTACCATCTTCCACTTTAAACATGCTAAATAAACTGATCTTAACATTTATCTGGCAAAAAAATAGACCAAGGGTAAGATTAAAATCCCTCTATTTACCCAAAGACAAGGGAGATCTAGTTTTACCAAATCTTAAAAAATACTTTTGTGCTGCACAATTAAATGCAATAGTGGCCTTGATTAAAAATTATCCTGAGGCAATATGGACTCAGATAGAGCAGGATTCTCTTGCAGGCATCTCCTTATCAGTATTTTTATTATCAGTAATATTTTATATTTGTTGATACAAAGTCAGTCAACAAAATCGAAATAAAGAATGACTCGCTAAAATACACTTTCAAAGTCTGGACAACAGTAAAAAAAAAAAAAAAAAAAAAAAACAAGGTTAAGGGGACCGAAGTCGATCTCAAGGTTCAATTGTAATAGTATTCCCACTTTCCTTGTGGGATAGTGAGTTTCGAAGGTGGGGCGACAAAGGTCTACGTACAATAATTAATCAATTTTTTAAAGAAAGAGAATTTAAATCATTCTCTCAAGCAAAGGCCAGTGATGTTGTAGGAGTGAAGCTGGACCCTCTGACAGTGGTGTCAGACAGGAGAATCCTCCACAAGGTGAAAGCCATCTTGGACAATGAGTTGAACTCACTCCATGACGTGCGCTTATACCTAGAATACATCTCACAAAAAGGAAATCTGACCGATGATTCAAAAGTCATGTTTATCTTTAACTCCCCAAGTGTTCTGCTGAGAGCATAGCTATACAAAGTGTTAAGTATGAAAGATGTGAAACAGCACAATTCAGATGTTACTAACAGAATGCAGAGTTTTATTTCTTGTGTGATTCACAATCTTCCACAGACAAGGGGTGAGGAGGGTGAGGAGGGCGCACTTGCGCGCGCATGTATGTGTGTAACTGTAATCACAAAGTTACTTGTGTAGTGTGCGTGTGTGCGTGTGTGCGTGCGTGTGTGGCTGGGTAAGGATGCGGAGTGCGCGTTGCACCCGCATGTGTTTGTGTAACTAATTGCAAAATTACCTGTGAAGTGAGTGTGCGTCTGTGTGTGGGTGAGGAGGGTGAGGAGGGCACGCTTGCGCGTACATGTATGAGTGACTGTAATCACAAAGTTACCTGTGTAATGTGTGTTGTTGTAAGTTAGCACAGTTAGCCTACATTTAACACAGTTAGTTTACGGTTAGCACAGTTAGCCTGTGTGTGAGAGATTAATGCGGGACACAGAAAAGAGCTAGATTTCCCGCCTTTTCACTGTTCTCACATTTGGGCTTACTGTGACCAAACGGTAGCTCCTATCAGAAAAACAAGCAGACCGTGGGTGTCGTAAGACCTTCCCGGAGACTTTGATGTGATTTTTGTCCTTGTATAGTAAATATTTTGGACACACTCGCGAGTTAAACACAAAGATCCCTTCTCCTTTTCTCAGAAAATCTTTGCATTGGAGTGAATGGAGAGCAGACAGGTACTTTACCGCGAACAGAGGCTCGCAGTTTAAATTCTGTACGTCTCACTGCTTTGCTGAGCACATTGTGAGAGACACAACAAGTTTGTCTACAACTGTGGAAAAAAATCATGTGTCTAGTGTGTAAATTGTGGTTGGAACAAGCGTGAAAAGAGAAAAAGTTCAGGCGATTTTCACACACGCTGTCTCACTCTAAGTACCAACATTCCGCACTGTAAAACGCGATTTTTTGAAAAAGATCATCGTCATTGAACAGTGATTGATCAACAACTATAAGACGTATCAAAACGAGAAAGTAATACACCAATACACAAGGCTTGTGTCTACATTTTTAAGTAGTTTAAATGAAGTCTGTAGGTGAAAGTATGTCTGAGTAGTAGACTCAGTAAAAATGTGTTTTTTGTGTTTTTTTTTTTTTTTTTTTCACCGTGGGGCCGACATTTAGCAAGTTTAGCAAGTTGTATAGCTGCAGTTGCTACATTGCAGTGAGGACAACATATGGGTAACATTAACGACGTGACAAGGAACAAAAGGAAGGAAGGGCTATAAATACACAATAGAGCTCAGGGATGCCAAGACACAGGTGAAACAGATCAGGGGAAAGACAGCAGGAGAAACCAATTAATAATCAAGAGACAAGGAGGCACAAGACAGGAAATCCAGAAACTTGACAAAATAAAATGGGAATTCACAAAATAAAAGGCAGATACAGACCATGACAGTCTTCTTCGAACAGTGGATGGGGATATCTTCACCCCTGCACTGTGGAGGTCATTGGTGATGTCACTTACTGATTTTTTTTTTTTTTTTCCTCATAGCTCTTGCAATATTTCTGTCATCAACATTTCTTTGGCTGACCTGTTCGATGTCTGTTGTTCAATACACCAGTAGTTTCTTTCTTATGCAGGACATTCCAAATTGTTGTGCTTGCTATGCCCAATGTTTGTCCAATGGCTCTGACCGATTTTCCTAATTTTTTCGTCTTGAAAATGGCTTGCTTTTCTCCCATAGACAGCTCTCTGGTCTTCATGTTAGTTTATCCTCCTGAACAAGAAATGCATACTTTATAGGTTTCAACCCAGGCCAAAAAGTAGTCTTGCAGAGCTATTTAATGTTTGAACAGTCAACCTTAAAGGCAACACCTGGTCAACAAGAAACACCTGTCAGTCACATGTTCCAGTAGTTTTGCTCACTTGAAAAATGGGTGGGTTCAAACAAAGTGTGGTATGTGCTGAGTTGTGTAACACATCAAGATGTAAATACCAGGAAATAAATGGTGACATTCTGAACTCTTGTCTCATACTCATCTTTTAATCTTAAACCCAAATGTCTTCAGTGAACAACAAAAACAAGGGAATTCCAATACTGTATAAAGAATGAGGACAAACAATTTAATTTATTTTGAAACAGAGTTTCAACCATCAGGAATGCCACCAATGTGTGACAGTGGAGATACGTACAATATGTCAGTTCTAAAATGAATCCAGACGACAATGCATCCCGAGGTGTGAACATTGACGCACTGCTGACTGGGAGCAGTTGGGTGGAAGGGCCCAACTTCCAATGGATGTCAGAGACGTTTTGGTCAGAATGTGTTGGAAAAAGAGATTTCATTCTGTGTGCAGTAATTGTGAAAGGCCTAGTGTTACTGACCAGCTACTCCCTTATTTCCCAAGCTGGCAGATTACTTACTTACAATCTCAGTTGTATGGTTCCTCAAGGTGAACCTCAGGTCTGGAAAGTCATCAGAAAAGTTCTGTGTACAAACTGGATCCACACTTGGAAGATGGCCCGCTGAGAGTTGGAAGATGGCTGACTAGAGCAGCATGGCCAGAGAAGAGTAAGCACCAATCATCCTTTCTAAAGATCAACATGTTGCAACTATCATCTTAACACAGGTCAGCTGGGCCATAGTGGAAGAAACCACACATTATCCACCCTGAGGAAAAAATATTGAATTACAGTGGCTGATTCAGCAGTAAAGAAGGTAATATCTGACTGCTGCACTTGCAGATGCTTCACTGTAAGACCAGGCAAACAGAAAATGGCAGATCGGCCACTATAGAGGACTCTGCCTGATCTCCCTCCATTTACAAGCGTTGGAGTCGATTACTTTGAACCAGTTAAAGTGAGAGAGAAGCATGTGTAAGCGATATTGAGTGATTTTTACTTGTTTGGCCAGCACAGCAGTTCGCCTGAATGGCAACCTCATTAGACACTGACGCGTACATTAATGCTTTGACACAATTTATGAGCAGAAGAGGCCAAGTTATTCATATGCTGTCTGACAATGGCACTGTTTTATTTTTTTACTTGAGTTGACCCGCGTTGACCAAGGTTTTTCGCTTGATGTGAAAGGGTCAACGACTTGGCAATCTACCCGAGATTTTATCGGCTCAGCTTCGATGTGAACAGGAATGCCGTGTCGACCTTGATTTTTCGCTCTGATGTGGATGTTTCTGCCTGTTGTATTCTGACTCGACGGCCTGACAGACTGTATCATTGTAGAAGCTTCAGCTCAAAAACAAGTTTTGGTCTACTGCCATAAAGACTAATCTCTGAAGGTCAGAGATTTGTGTTTTTTTTTCAATCAAATAAATCGTTAATGGAAGCACAAAGCTGAACGGTGACTGTGTTTATATACAGTTTGTATAGCGATCTCCCACACTTTTTTTCAGCTCTCACAGCAGGAAGTCTGACCCAGGACTTTTGCAGATGTGAAAGTGCACCAAAGGCGAGTCAACTCAGGCCTGAAAATGCCAGGTCAACCTGGAATTTTCAGAGCACTGTGTAATCAAGATATGAAATGGAGTTTCAATACACCAGCAGCATCCCATTATGGTGGTGTTTGGGAGCATGTAAATCAGATGATGAGGAAGGTGCTTAATTCTGTTCTGTGTACACAAAGATGATGATGCATGCAATCTTTTGTGAAGTTGAGACCATACTAAATAATCAGCCCATTACTGAGTTATCTGAGGACCGAACAATCTTGATCTTGAACCTCTTACACCCAATCACATTGTCCTTCTGAAGAGCAAACCTTCTGTACCACCTGGATTGTTTGTGAAGCCAGATATGCATGTCAAATGACGGTGGAAACAGGTACAATATCTCTCAGATCTGAGGAAATGAGAGTATCTTCCATTGCTTCAGGAGAGGTGGAAATGGAACCAAGGGAAAAGAAGTCTTGTTGCTGCAGACATTGTCTTAGTGGTGGACTCAACAGTCCCTCGAGGCTCTTGGTTGCTTGGTAAAATGCTGGAAACCTTTCCTGATAAGAATGGGTTTGTGTGATCTGGTCGTCACAAAACAAAATGCAGTATTATGGAAAGACCTGTAACTAAACTGTGCTTCTTCGTGGCAGCTTGTGAAGTCTGGGGTTTATGCACCAATATGATATGTTATGTGTGCAATTGAGAACATTTTGTTCCTGTTGTTTGTTTGTTTCAAATGTTATGCTTGCACACCCTTAACAATTAGGGGCCGGTGTGTGGAATCCAAATTCTTCATTTTTGTTTATTCTTGTGGGTGTTATGCACATTTGTGCCCGTAGGTGACAATATCTTTAGACCTCTGTTTCGCTGTCTATAAAATCAGAAGGGTTAATTGTTGCAGCACATACTGAACAAAAGATTTTTGTGTCATCAGTAAACAGTACCAGCTTAATTTTCTGTGAAACACTACAAACACAATTTAGGCCCCAATAACAATGTCCAAGCAGGCTGCTGTGTGTCAGACTTAAACCCATACTGGTTGTCTGAGAGTAATTCATGTTTTGTTATGAATGTTATTAAAAAACAAATCTAATATTTTGGCAAATTGTGGAAATAAGGAGACAGGTCTGAAGTTTCAACAACTTCAGACCTGTCTTCTTACTTCCACAATGATGTTTGTTACCGCATTTGTGCAGTGGGATAACCTTGGCTATTTCCATTTTATTGGGAAAGGAACCAGTGAGAAATGACAAATTACTTATTACTTAATAATAATTACTAATTATTATTTTCTGACAAGTCAAACCCAACATTCACAAAATAATGACTTAAATTGTCTAATAAATTGTCTGTGTTAGTCCTGCGATAGACTGGCGACCTGTCCAGGGTGTACCTTGCCTCTCACTTGATAACAGCTGGGATAGACTCTGTGATCCTAGTGAGGATAAGTGGTAGTAGAAGATGAGAAGAGATCACTCTCATTACAGATTGCATTTTCTTTAGCAATAAAGTATTCAGGATTGTCACAAACTTTTTTTTTTTTTCATAATACTGTTTGATGTATCCCACATTCCTTTTGTTGCTTTGTTGACAGTTGCTGGGCAGTTTTTATTGTACAATTGTAGAAATACAATCAAAAATATATCATATGAATTGTCCACATTATTTTCCTGCCTCCCAATTGTGCCCAAGTAAATCCCTTGAGTAGGTTATCTGTTATTTTGTTCCTCTAGCTATGCTCGTAGACAATGAAAACTTGCAAATGATCACTGGTCATTAATCAGTATGCCACTTATTGTTTTGTTTTCAATGCCATTACTGTACAATCAGAAGGATGACATGAAATTTCACTAACATACATTTTAACAGACTCAGTTGGTGTTTTCATGCAAACTACAAGAAATATAAAAGTGCAACTACTGAGAAATATAAATAAAAATAAATAAATAAAATGATGTAGCTTAGCTGGGAATGCTCACTTACGAAATCTATGACAATCAACACTGCACTATGGGGAAAAAACAAGTTTATTCAGTAGCAGTAGCTTTGACGGTGGAATGGATGGACTGTGTGCACTTGATGGGACCCAGAGTGTCATGAGAAGAGCTTTGGAAACCTGGTTCATAGGACCACGGTGCGTCTGTGCCCGGATTCAGACTCTGTGGGCGGACACACTCTGCTGGTGTTTACATCCTTCCCTCAGCAGACAATGACAAGGAAACACAATGCCATGACACGATCCATGCCGCTGTTGCCATGCAACTGACCAAACAACCTCTGACACTGGTTTGCTAACTATTTTTGTATAATTTTTCATAATGCTTATTCTGTAAATTTTTTGATTACAATTTTTTATTGTTATTTTATTTTAATCTAATCTCATTTTATTTTTTCTTTCTTGTGCTTACTTTTATATGCAAGGAAGTTGTGGTGACAAAGTAATTTCCCTCGTGGATCATGACAGTCTAAGTCTATTAAGTAACTTAAAAAGCTAAACATTGGTTTGGCTTAATTTTAGGGCTGGAAATAAATATTTGACTGTTTGGATTGTAGTATATCATCCTCTTCCTATCCATCTTTCTGTTTCTGAGTTTATTAAATATGTTCATTCTTCAAAGGTTAAAAGGTTACTTACTAGCTGTCTATAATAACTTTACCACTGATAATAATAGCTCTGTATAATCAAATGTCCTCCACTGTCATGGCTCCCGGGGCATGCAGACCTTCTTGGTAAATGCATCCAGTGACGCCCATGCATACCCTTTATTACCAAGTAATGTTTCCTTCCCTCACATTTATTTAAATAAGTACATACCAGCTGTTGGCTTCAATCCCCAAACTTCAGGAGCTTTACAGACTTGTGACTGGAGGTGCAGCTCTGTTGGTGTACAGGGAGAAAAGCAGGGGTATAAGGACACACCCTTGAGCGGAACCTGTACTGATGGTACAGGAGTCTGATACCGCTTTCACATTAAAAATCCCACACATTCCCATTCACATTTTCAGAGCTGGGTCGACTCGCCTTTGGTGCACTTTCACATGGGCGAAAGTCCGGGAACGGACCGCTGTGAGAGCTGCGTGCCTGTTTTTTCCTCTCTCATATGTCATCGCATACATTGCAGATGACATTGCAGTTTGCTAATGACCTGAAGAATGGACTGGTCAAACCCCTGCTCTTTTAAAAGGCTGCTAATATTAGAATAAATCACCGTGTCCTGCACAGTGCCTGATATCTGCCACCAAATCTCCTCTTTTCCTCGGATGCAGAGTGCTTCCACGATCCTTACAAAAGTGTGGGAGATTGCTATGCAAGCTGTATATCAGCACAGTCATCATTCAACTATGAGCTTCCATTAATGATCACGTAACAACACATTTGATTTGTCTGATCGTGATTGTGGATCATTGCGTTTTCTGGAGATGAGAAAACATATACACTACGTTCAAACGTTTTAGAACACCCTAATTGTTCCAGTTATTTATTGCAATTCAAGTCATGCAAGCCCAATGAATAGCTTGAAATGGTACAAAGGTGAGTACTGAACAGCCAGAGGTTAAAAAAAAGGTTTGTTCACCCAAAACAGAAAAATAATGTACATTTCATAATTAAACAAAAAGGCCTTTTTCAGGGAACATGAAGTGGGTTAACAATTTAAAGCTGTTCTACAGCAATGAAAGTTGAATCAGCCTTGAAAGCTGGTGCTACCAATTCCTACAGGTGTTCCAACTTTTCTGGATTACTTGCAACCCCTTCTGTCTGCATAAAAACAGTGTTGGAAAACACTGTGGTACCAGACCCACATGAGCATCAGGTGAACAGTATTGTACTGCAGAAAGTAGTGTTGTTACAAAAATGGCAAGAAAAAGGCAATTAACATGGAAGAGAGACAGACCATCATAACACTTAAAAATGTAGGTCTTTTCTACAGGGGAAGTGCAAAGAAAGCCAAGGTGTCAGTGAGTACAGTTTTCTTCACCATCAAAAGGCACTCAGAAACTGGGGGAAACTCTGACAGGAAGCGATCTGGCAGACCCAAAGCCACAACTGAATCAGAGGACAAGCTTCTGAGAGTTAACAGCCTGCGTGATAGGCAGCTCACAGGACAACAGCTTCAAGCACAGTAGTCATGTAAGCAAGTCTCAGTTTCAACTGTGAAGAGAAGACTATGTGCTGCAGGTTTGACAGGACGAGTTGCAGCAAGAAAGCCATTGCTAAGAGGTCAGAATAAGACAAAGAGGCTCTCCTGGGCCACAAAAAACTGCCATTGCACTACTGAAGACTGGAAGAAGGTATTATGGACTGATAAATCAAAATTTCAAATCTGCGGTTCATCACACAGGATCTTTGTATGCCATCGAGTAGGCAAGATGATTGTACAGTGTGTGACATCAAACATGGAGGAGGAAGTGTGATGGTCTGGGGCTGTTTTGCTGGATCCAGGGTCGGTGACTTTTACAGAGTGAGCGACACCTTGAACCAAAACGGTTTGACTGGTTCTTGTGAGACACTGTAATTCTTTAACATCCTCAGTTTGTTCTTCATCAGTGCCTTGTTCCAGGCACTGGCCTGACCATTTTATCATACCACCTTTCTCTTATGATGTTGAAGCTTAGAAAAGGAAATAAAGCTTGTGAAAAAGATAGTTCCTTACTTAGTGAGGGTGCCATTATTACTTGACAAGAAGTGCTATGTATGAGTACAGTGCATACCCAACAACAAAACAATGGAGGATATTGCCAAAGCCCTTGGCAATAAGTTCATTATTTGAATAAACTTAAAATTGCAAGTTAAATTAACTATTCTGGAAAAAGTAACCTGGCTGCCTTAAAAAGATAAGTTAAATACAACAAGATGCTTAGTTTAAACAACTTTCATTATTATGTTTGTACAACTAAATAAAAAATATTTTTTTTTGTTGTACTAGTCATTTCATGTTGTAAGTAGGATTTAGGTATGTACGACTTGAAATATCTTGTTGGTATCACTGAAAAAACTTGTTGATTAAACTTAAAGTGTTAAGTTTATAGGACTATTTCATCGGCTTTACTCTTTTTCCCCATTTTCTCTAAGTTGAAGGGACTTAGATATATGTGCAAATAACTAGCTTCTTAGTTTGCAAATTTTAAGGCAGCCAGGTTACAAATTATTTTAAGTTTAACCAACTTTCTTTTACAGTGCACCTGCCTTCATTAAATGGTGTGATGGTCACTTATTGGATTTAAATGTCAAAACCTAAAGAACTTATTGACTTTAGGCCACATCAGGATACGACAGAAGCCAGCACGGTTCACAATGGGCAGGAGCAACTTATCGACTCTTACAAATACCTTGGCACTATGTTTGTCTCACAGCTCAAATTTAAAGAAAACACTGAGCTTATTGTCAAACAGGGTCAACAAATAATTCATTTAATGAGGAAATAACATTCTTTTAATTTCTGTGACACTATTTTATTTATAACTTTTATCATTCGTTTATTGAGAGTCTTTTAACTTTTCTCTTTATCTGCTGATTCAGTGGGTTGTCTGTGAGTGAGAAGAATAGTTTGAACACAATTGTTAATGTTCAAAAATTACTGGTACTAAATAGCACAAGAATTTGGGCACAATCTGGGAGGAAAGAGTAGCTCAGGGAGCAAAATCAACAATAATTCAGATCACATTTTGTCGACAGAGTTTTTATTGCTGCCTCCTCGGCTCAGGTACACCCAGGACAGCTCGCCGGGCTAACACAGAAAGACAGACAACCATCCACACTCATGGCCAATTTAGAATCACCAATGAAACTACTGATCATGTCTATGGACGATGGGAGTATTCGCAGAGAATGAACACAGACACAGGGAGAACAGGCAAACTCTACACAGAAAGGCCCCAGTAGTGTAAAATAGTATGAAATTCATGTAGACAGACATGCGTATCAGCCTTTGAGATTGTGCTGATTTAAAATTAAGTACATTTGTTAGTTAATATTGTAATTTTAAAATTGTGTGCTAAATAAAATCATTTTAGATTCATGATGTACATATTTTTGATATCAGTTGTTTATTGGTTACTTTATAACCACATAAGTTAATGCAATTTTGGAACAATTTGTCAAGATTCTCTCAATCACTGAAAGTGAGTATGGGGGTGAGTATTTGTATGGGGTAAGGTATCGCTTAAGACCTTCACTCCATTTTACTATTGTGACGACCGTTGTCATGGGCATCTGAATTGTGAAAATTACATATGGTGGGTGTGTCTCACTACCTGTGTTTCCCTGAGGTTGCCATGGAACCCAAGTGACTGATTGACACCTGATGTGGAGCACCTGGGCCCGGTGTTCTGCTACTACTTTAGCCCTGCCTCTAATGGTCTCATTCTCTTATCTTCTTACTGCTCCGGCCCAACTCACAGCCAGCCTTTATGCTTTTGTCTTTTGTTTCCCATTACAACACTCGCACACATTACATTTACCCATGCATCCACATCCTCACTACTGATTCCACTGATTTTCACATCTCACCGGTTTAACTCATTATGGTATTTAATTATTTTATGATAAATAAAGTACTGGTAAATTCGCCCCCACTCTTGTCCCTCCCTGTGCTTTGTTGTAACCACTTAGCTGGGTTGTAACACTATTGTCCATTAGTTATGGGTCAAATGAAAAAATTTTAATTTTAATTTTATCCTTCTTTAATTATTCACAAGGTAATGCTTTTTTAAATAAACATATAACTGACTTTGGGGATTCAAATGCTCATATTCTTCAGAGTGCAATATCATATGTGTGTGTATGTATATATTGAAAAATTGATACCCAGCTTAAAAAAAGTTTGTTTCCACTTATTTTAATACGCAATTTAGAAATGTTTTGCATTGCGCACGTTTTCACAATAAGCATACTAAATAATTCCTCGAGTGTGAGTATACAAATGCTTAAACTTTTAAGAATTTGTAACAGTACATTACTTAGATCACCAAATTTAAATTACAGATATTTGTACCAATTCTTTGAAAAACTGTCTCGCCCATTTTATAACTACCCCCCCCCCCCCCCCCCCAAAAAAAAAACAGAATCTTAAAAAAACATGCCATCATGCTTACAAAGGTCCCTTCACAGAGTTATTCCACAATTAAAATTGGTTCTGCAGGAGCATGTCAGGCAGAACTGAGTTTTGGTTGAAACAAATTTAGGTGATTATCTGTTGTTCCAAAGCTCAGAGTCCTGAAACATAACTAGTCTCTCCTACATTATTAACAATACCTTCTCAGTACATTAACACTATGCTGCATATGTGACTTCAGCTGTACAGTTATGCAGCGACACTACATATGCCTTAGCTCCAAAGTCTTTTACTCCATGCTGTCTGGGTCTGCCTGGGCCATGTAGGCATCCAGTTCTGCATCCAAATGACCCTTGGTCTTTGACATGTAGGCATCCAGCTGGTTGTCCAGTTGTTCTCGGGTAACAGTTGGTCGACCCACACCACGGCCCCGCCCACGGTTGCGATTAACTCGAGTTATGAAACTGCCACGTCCACGCAGGCCACCACGACCTATCCAACAGAATATACATGGATACTGACTGAACATTCAAGAGTTTTCTTTGCTGGTAATTAAAATTATGTTTTTTTAACGGTTAAAAAAAAGGGGTGAAAAAGTTGTTAGACAATGACCTCTGACCAGGGCTCCTCGAGCTGCTCCTCGGGAGAGAATCCCTCCTCTTCCAGGAGCTCCTCCACGGTGGTTGCCTCCCTTACGCATCGGCAGACGGCCAGCAGAGCCACGGCCACGCATAGGGCCACCTACGGACACTCGCTTCCCTTTATAATGTGATATCATATTCACTTATTGTATAGCCGCAACAACATCATATTACATCCGTGAAGAGTCTCAGTCATCCAGGTCAAGATATATCCAAAAAGCATTTGAAAAAACAATGTTCAAGTCTGTACATTCCTCACTGCACTAGCAGCATACACTACATTACTTACATGACTTACTGTTTTTGCCTGTACACATTTGGGAAATGAAACAACCCATCCACAAACACATGCACCAACAGCCAGCTTATCAGGAAACAATTCAGCATTCCAAAAGGACACTCCTTTGAAGATAACAACATCCAAATCTTAGTCAGAGAAGACAGATGGTTTGAAAGAAGAGTAAAGGAAGCCATCTACAGTTGTGCTCAAAAGTTTACATACCCCTGCAGAATTTTTGCTTTCTTGGCTTTTTTTCAGAGAATACAAATGATAACACAAAAACTTCTTTTTCCACTCATGGTTAGTGGTTGGGTGAAGCAATTTATTGATAAACAACTGTGTTTTTTTATATTTTTAAATAATAATGACACAAAAAACATCTAAATGACCCTGATCAAAAGTTTACATACCGCAGTTCTTAATGCCATGTATTGTCCCCTCTAACATCAATGACAGCTTGAAGTTTTCTGTGGTAGCTGTGGATGAGGTTCTTGATTTTCTCCGAAGTTAAAGCTGCCCATTCTTTTTGGCAAAAAACCTCCAGTTCCTGTAAATTCCTGGGCTGTCTTGCATGAACTACGTGCTTGCGATCTCCTCAGAGTGGCTCAATGATACTGAGATCAGTAGACTGAAATGGCCACTCCAGAACCTTCACTTTGTTCTACTGTAGCCAATAACAGGTTGACGTGGCCTTGTGTTTTGGATCGATGTCGTGTTGGAATGTCCAAGTACGTCCAATGCGCAGCTTCCGAACTTTTTCCAGAAGTTTCTAATCTTGTCTCTGTGCTGTTTGGCGTATTGTAGGCGAGATAATTTGTGGCATTTGCGCGGTAATGGCTTTCTTATGGCGACTCGATCATGCAGCCCAAGTGCCTTCTTATTGTGCATCTTGAAACAGTCACGCCGCTAGTTTTCAGAGTCCTGTACAGCTGATGTTATCTGTGGGTTTTTCTTTGCATTTAGAAAAATTTCCTGGCAGTTGTGGCCAAAATTTTTGTTGGTCTTACTGACCGTGGATTGGTTTTAACAGAGCCCCTGATTCTCCATTTGTTAATCACAGTCTGAACACTGCTGACTGGCATTATCAATTCCTTGGATATCTTTTTGTATCCCTTTCCTGTTTTATACAGTTCAACTACCTTTTCCCATAGATCCGTTGACAATTCTTTTGCTTTCCCCATGACTCAGAATCCAGAAACATCAGTGGCTGGATGAAAGATGCAAGAGTCTGTCTGGATCCCAGAAACTCACTCAGCTCTTATGCACACACACTGATTACAAGCAAACAGATCACAGGTGAGGATGTTACCTTTAGTAGCCATTCAAACCCATTTGTGTCAACTTCTGTGCATGTTATTAGGCAAAAAATCACCAGGGTATGTGAACTTTTGATCAGGGTCATTTGGGTAGTTTCCGTTGTCATTAGGATTTGAAAAGAGAAAACACAGTCGTTTGACAATAAATGGTTTCAACCAACCACTAAACATGAGTGGAAAAAATGTTTTTGTGTTATCATTCATATTCTCTGGAAAATGGTCAAAGAATCATAGATTCTGTCAGGGTATGTAAACTTATGGGCACAACTGTATGTATGTCAGATTGGAAAGACCTTCTCTAAACAGAGCAGGTGGCCTGAGATATAATCTGCCATCAATTAACTATTAAGTCTTAAATTCTGTCCTCAAGAACTTCCTGATGGGTTATACCCACAGAATTCTGTATTTAAACCTCAAACTTCCCACCAGTCCCTTAGAACTGAATAAGCTACTTGGATGAGTGGCGGAAGGTCTTCTCTAAAATCACAAGTCCAGCTGTTTTTTGGATAAAATATTATTATTAAAAATGTATAACCACACACCTCTCGCAGGCAGAGCTCCCCTCATCACCCCTCCTCTGCCTCGTCCTCGCAGGCCTGCCCTGGTCATCCCCCGCATTCCTCCTCTGCCTGCAGCAGTTCCTCCACGAATCAGAGCCCCAATAGGACGGCCCAGCCTGGCTTGGATGTTGATTTTTCCCAGACGCTGTTTCAGGCTCTGAGAAAAGTTCATCAAGGATGCAATAATGACAAAGCGATAACAGAAACAACATGGGAATAATATAGGTTGTGTCTACAGAACCTCAATGATAGTCTACTAGACTGAACACCAATGAGCAGCCTGCGCCCTGTGTTGTCAAAATATGTGAAATGCTGCTGAAAGCCGTCTCTGTGGAATAGCTGCCTCTCTCACGTTTTGCTGCTGGATATACTGTTTAACAACCACCATTTGATGTTATTGATGGTATGAAGAGGTTTGACAGGAGTTTGTTCAGAAGTTGGGATATTTGTCTGTTTCAGGGTACTCCTTTCCTGCGCTGTGCCACTTGATGTATGGCTGTTCTTTGTTACTTGTCCAGAACATGGTCCACAAATTACTATTTACATAATGAATATAGTGGTTTTGAAGTTCCTTTGTTTTAATAGCAGACTTATTTTTCTGGTTTAATGACCAAAATAGGCTGTGTGAACTCCAGGCCTTTATTACAACTACTACTGCCACCAATTATTGTTGTAATTATTGTAATTATTATTGTATCACTGCTACTTGTAATATTAATAATGATAGTAATAGCAGTAAAAGCACGATCGCAACATAAAAGAACTGCTGTAGAAGCCAATAACGTAATAATGGCTGACAAAGTAATAAAAGACTGACCAATAACATAATAAAAGTTTCCCCCTACATTGCACCAATGAGAGTTATAGAGGTCAATAACGTAATAAATGCTGATAACATAATACATTTGCCATTTAAAAAAAATTAATAGGCCAATAACATACTAAATGGCAAATAACATAATAAAAGTCCTAAACTGATAACGTAATAACTTTTGGCCAATAAAGTAATAACTTAGTACGTTGTTGTATGGTTATTATGTCACACTGGCCTGTTAAAAAAATTCTTGGCAAATGAAATAACTGAGCCAATAATGTAAAATCATTTATTTACCATTAATTTACCATTAATTAACAAGATTGCCTCATATGACTATAGCCATCCAGTGAGCGAGCGAGCACGCATGCACAGCTCCCGGCATCGTTACAACGCTAAATGGGGCGTGTAATAAGCTAAAGTGTGAAGCGTACATGAAGAATAAAGAGAAGAAAATACTGAAGTACAGTAGTCTACAGCCCCTTTCACATCGAGCTCTGACCCTGATACATCTGCCTGTTACATTCTGACTTGACGGCCTGACTGTATCATTGTAGAAACATTGTAATTGTGGTCTAATCCCATAAAGACTGATCTGTGAAGGGCAGAGATTTTTGTTCATCTTTTTCAATCAAACAAAACAAATGTGTTGTTACGCGGCCGTTAATGGAAGCACATAGGCTAACGGTGACTGTATTTATATTTATACATCTCCCACACTTTTTTTTAGCGACCATGGCAGCACTCTGCATCCGAGAAAAGGGGTGATTTGCCAGCAGATACCGGGCACTGTGCAGGACACAGTGATTTATTCTAATATTAGCAACCTTTTGAAGGATCAGGTGTTTGACCGGTCCATTCTTCAGGTTGTCAACAAACTGCAACGTTATCTGAAACGTATGAAAAAGTTTAGGCACCCCTTTGAGGCTGCATAATAACTGACTCTGTCTTCACAGAAAATGATCACATTGGCATGCCATTAATTTTCTAATAAAAGCGTACTGGGGTATTTTCCAGACAAAGATTTTTAGTGTAGCAATATTAAGTTGTATGAAATTAAATCACATGTAAAAAATAGGCTGTGCAAAAATTTGGGCACCCTTGTCATTGTGTTGATTTGAACACCTGTAAGTACTTAGTTTTTTTGATTGGTTTGGTGAGATCATTAAGCCTTGAACATCACAGCCAGGTGCATCAAATCATGAGAAAAGGTATTTAAGGTGGCCAATTGCAAATTGTTCTTCTCTTTGACTCTCCGCTGAAAAGTGGTAACATGGGGGCCTCAAAAGAACTCTCAAATGACCTGAAAACAAAGATTGTGGTTTATGGTTTAGGGGAAGGCTACAAAAAGCTATCTCAGAGATTTCAGCTGTCAGTTTCCACTGTGAGGAACATAGTGAGGAAATGGAAGACCACAGGCACGGTTGTTGTTAAGGCCAGAAGTGGCAGGCCAAGAAAAATATCGGAGAGGCAAAGGCGAAGGATGATGAGAATGGTCACAGACAACCCACAGACCACCTCCAAAGACCTACAACATCATCTTGCTGCAGATGGTGTCACTGTGCATCGTTCAACAATTCAGTGCACTTTGCACAGGGAGAAGCTGTATGGGAGAGTGAGGCGGAAGAAGCCTTTTCTGCACACACGCCACATACAGAGTCGCTTGAGGTATGCAAAGGCACATTTGGACAAGCAGGCTTCATTTTGGAATAAGGTCCTGTGGACTGCTGAAACAAAGATTGAGTTATTTGGTCATAACAAGGGGCGTTATGCATGGCGGCGAAGGAACACAGCATTCCAAGAAAAACACTTGCTACCCACAGTAAAATTTGGTGGAGGTTCCATCATGCTGTGGGGCTGTGTGGCTAGTGCCAGCACTGGGAATCTTATTAAAGTTGAATCGCATGGATTCCACTCAATATCAGCAGATTCTTGAGAATAATGTTCAAGAGTCAGTCACAAAGTTGAAGTTACACCGAGGCAGGATATTTCAACAAGAAAACGACCCAAAACACTGCTCAAAATCTACACAGGCATTCATGGAGAGGAACAAGTACAATGTTGTAATCTGTGGGATGATTTGAAGCGCGCTGTCCATGCTTGGCAACCATCAAACCTAAGTGAACTGGAGATGTTTTGTAAGGAGGAATGGTGCAAAATACCTTCATCCAGAATCCGGACACTCATTAGAGGCTATAGGAAGCGTGTAGAGCAGCGGTCGGGAACCTATGGCTCTTCCGGTGATGGCATATGGCTCCCGGGCAATTTTGAGTTGAAAAATAAATAAATAAATAAAGAATTAAAAAAAAAAATACTTGTGATATTGCTTAATAATACTGTGTCATTTTAAAGTAAACAGAAATTAGTTTTGAAGATAAATTTCACGGGTCACAACCGTGACCCCGTGACCCGTGGGTCGGCTCGAGAACCAATGGCTTGCGAGCATGTCATAGGTCATTGTAAAGGTGAAGAAATCCATTTTATCAGATAGCTAACTAGTTTATTCGCTTCAACCCTTGTAATGGAAAAGATGGCGAAAAGAAAAAAAGACGATGATTACCGCTCATTCCAGACTGTGTGGACAGAGGAATTTGCATTTGTGGAGAGAGCAGGATCTGCGGTATGTCTAATATGCAATGATAAAATTGCATCGATGAAATGGTCAAATATAAAGTGGCACTTGGATACGCACCATGCTTCATTTGTATCGAAATATCCAGCGGGGGACAGCAGGAAAAAGGCATGCTAAGAGCTACAGCGAAGAGTGTAGACGAGTCAGCAGCAACTACGTGTGTGGACCAGGCAAGGTGATGTGAATTCCACTAGCTTTGCAGGTGCTTTGGCAATAGTAAGGAATGGAAAGCCATTCACAGATGGCGAGTATGCTAAAACATTCATGCTTGATGTGGCCAATGGACTGTTTGATGACTTCTCAAATAAAGACAAGATAATCAAACGAATAAAAGACATGCCTCTATCAGCAAGAACTGTTCACGATCGTAGCATCATGATGGCAAATCAAGTCGGAAACACAAATTAAGGACATAAACGCCGGGACATAACTGGCCATCTGAACCAGCTCAGTGTGAAAATGCAAGGGATTGGAAATACAATCTCATCCCTTCAACAAGCAGTGTTTGTATTTGAAAGCAAGCTGGACGTCTTTCTCAGGGACATTGAAAGAGGTCGTCTTCTGCACTTTGAAAGACTGCAACAATTTAGAGATGAATGCTTAGCAAGTGACTCCACTCAACATCTGGATCTCCAGCAGCTAGCTGACTTTACGTCCAATCTCCTGCAGTCATTGAAAGCACGTTTTGGAGAATTTCATGCACGCACTGGTCTTTTCAAGTTCATCACTCATCCATATGAGTATGCAGTGGACAAAATCAACCTGACATGCAACCCCGGGGGTCTCTATAGGAGACTTTGAGCTGGAAGTTGCTGACCTGAAGGCATCAGACATGTGGATGAGTAAGTTCAAGTCACTTAATGAAGAGCTCGAAAGTCTTGCGCAACAGCGAGCAGAGCTGGCGAGGGAACACAAGTGGACAGAAATGAAAAATCTTCAACCTGAAGACCAGCTGATTCTTAAAACTTGGAACGAGCTTCCTGTCACATACCACACAATGCAGCGTGTGAGTATTGCCGTATTGACCATGTTTGGCTCTACATATGCATGTGAGCAGTCATTCTCGATACGAGGAACATTAAGACCAACCTACGCTCACGTTTAACTGATGGAAGCCTCAACGCCTGCATGAAGCTCAACCTCACCACGTATGAACCAGACTACAAGGCCATCAGCAAAACCATGCAAGCCGCATTAAAGTAAGACATATTTAATTTATTATACATTAAAATACTATATGGCTCTCAATGAAATATATTTAGAAATATTTAGAAGTAGCAAGTAAATATAACTAATTACTTTTTAAAACTAACGTGCCCAACACTGCTGCCTGAGGGTCTCAATAAATGGGCCAAGCCCTGAAGAGTTCAACTTTACAGTCTTTTTTAGTCTTAGCCAACTATTGGTGCAGCATGCATGTGCCAAGGTTATGCAGCAAATGTGTTCTTTGGTTATCGTTTTGTTTGACAGTTTGAAGAGTGTTCATATGATCGATATTAAGTTTTATATGCTCTAAATGAATGAACGAATGAAAGAATGAACGACTGAATGAATGCATGAATGACTTTGTGTCATTGTTTTATTTTTCAAAATTAAATTTGAAATATTCCTGATATGCCTTTGTAAGTTCTTATGGATGTTACCAACCTGTTATCTTCATATTCAGCAATTTACATTACATTCAGTGGTCTCAAAATGCACTCAAGAGGTACATCGAGCTCGATACATTGGGCCCCTGAAGGTCAGAGACCCTCCCACCACAGTCTCCTAAAATCCTGTGAGAAACACTCTATGTCTGTCTCGTTCTTCCGCCGTCTATCTCTCTTTGTTGCCACAATTTGTTTTTTAACTTGATGGTTAGAATTAATTTGTCCTGCCTTGCCTTCAGTTCCTTTTGCCATTTAAATTCCAAAACTTATGTTGACAAACACAGGCAATTACTCATATAGTATATAGTATATACATGGAGACCAATGGTATGAGGATGATGTATTTTCAAATGAAATGACCACACATGAAAAATCTTTATTCATCTTTATTAAACCTTAATGCTATCAGTGCTTACTTCAGGAACATGAGAGCACACGAAAATGACAGGATAGGAGGATAAACAAGATGGTCTCCATCGAACCAGCCAAGGTGTACTCTCAGTGGCAGGGAAATGACAACCAGTCAGACCCACCAAGAGCTGAGGTTGAAGAATTCTGGAAGGGCATATGGGAAAGAGAGGCATCACACAATACCAATCTCCAATGGCTAATGGTTCCCAAATCAACATCAAGTGTGGCATATACCAAGGAGATGTGCTATCACTACTGCTGTTCTGCATAGGCCTGAACCCCCTCAGTCAGATCATCACAAAGAGCGGATATGGATGACATCAAGCTATATGCCAAGAAATTCACTCACTGATCCACACCACCAGGATCTACAGCAACGACATTCGGATTGGAAAAATGCGGCCGAGGATCTCAAGAGAGAGACACAAGATGATTAGAACTGAAGGGGTCGACCTACCAGAGGGCAACAGGGGGTACCACAGGCTAATGGAAACCATGAGGAGGCCATAAAGAAGTCAGCCACAACCAAATACTTCCAGAGAGTAAGGCAAGTCCAGAGAAGTCGGCTGAATCGTAAGAACAAGATCCAAACTATCAATATGTAAGCTTCTCACTATGCAGCCACGGTCCAGGATGAAACAGAAAATCCAAGAAAATCCAAGAATACATAAAGAAAATGACCCCAAATGACGAATTGCTAAAAGAATGTCTCAGAAAACAGAAACCTGATGAGTGTGCAGAGGAAGAGGAGCAGACAACTTGGAGGAACAAGCCCCTACATGGCGCGTACCACAGACAAATTAAAGAAGTGAAGCGGTGGCTGATATCAAGAAAACCCACCAATGACTGGAAAAGACTTTACTGACAGACAGCACAGAGGCACTTATTATGGCGTCACAAGAATAGCCCCTAAGCACAGGAGCCATAGAGGCCAGGATCTACCAGAGTAGATCAGATACAAGGTGCAGACAGTGCAAAGATCCAGCACAAGGTAGCAGGGCGTAAGATGTTAGACGGATCAGCGTACATAGAAAGGCACAACCAAGTGGCTGGGATAGTGTACAGGAACATCTGTACCCAGTATGGAATAGAAGCACCCAAGTCCCAATGAGCCACACCACAGAAGGTGGTTGAGGACAACAGGGCCAAGGTTCTGTGGGACTTCAGCTTCCAGACTGACAAACAGGTCCTGGCTGAGGGACGTTTATACTGTGTGCATGTGTATATACATATATATATTTTAATTTCCACACAATTCACCAGAAGCTAAAACACATGCATGCATATATAATATATAAGATTGTATGTGGTATATGCAAGAATTTAAACAAAATGAATTGAAGAAAATTATTCAGTGATTACCTTTCACCATGTGTGCTAGAAAGGAAGCAAGGAAGGTGAAAGTCAAGGACGAAGAAAGTCAAGGTCTCCCCATTGCCATCTAATGGGAATTCAAAAAATCTTTAACTGAAAAAAAGAAATTACAATCTTCAAGAGTTCACAAGAGTGAATGTTCCAAATAAATAAAACTAAACTGGGTAACAATTCATCCGTATGTCAGATCATACTACTGTACGTTGGCACATGTGTGCTGCCACGTCATTTGGAGATGGCTTCATAGGCTAAGGAACAGCAGATAGAACTAGAAATCATTCTAATCATTATGTTAATATACAAATACATGAAAGGAGAGAGAGAGAGATTTTATCACAGTTTATCACTCAGTTTATCACAGAGATTTTAAGGTCAGGTCAAACTGTCATACAAGATGCTCATTCTTATCCGCACCATCAAATAGTAGGAAAATAGGCCATGGATAAGGCACAGAGGCACCCAATCTAAAGCCCCTTTATCATCTATGGTTGACATCAACAAGACATCACTCTATCAGGACTGTCTATGCAGCCGTGTCTAATGCAGGACCTGTGTATAAAAGTGAACGCAATCTCTACTACTGCCAGTCGATTCTGTACTTGGTGAAGAGCATGTATTTTTGAAATGAGCTTCCAGTGACCCTTGTCGTCACCAAGAGGTGCTGAATAGGTATTGAACTTTTTTGCTAAAGCTCTTGCCTACAGAGCATTAATAAGAGCTGGTATGAACAGTAGTTACAATTTCACCAGTAGTAGTTGGAAAAACATTGCATTAAATATGCGTCTTTTCACATTACACCCGAGTTTCAGTACTAATATTGAATACAGAATAATCAGCAGCAAGCTATGTCCCATCCTAAAACTTTGCATTAAAGGGGGAAATGGACACCCATTTCCAGAAGTCGATTTGCTTTTTTCATGACTTGATACAATCTCTGCTACATGCATTGGTTAAAACAATATCTCACAGTGATTGTGTTTAACAGGTCCCTATGCACCATGTCAAAAACAGTGAGCTGTTTGGCACAATCCCGCTCCCTCATGAGAATAGACTCTTGTAACCCTGCCCATCTCTTCCTGGGAGATATAACCACATGAGATAGTTAGTTTTGCCTTGGCAACAAATCTCCTTTTGGCTGGTGCTCATGATGTTTGTCATGTGTGCAAGCATATTGCGTCACTTCCTGCTTCTGCACCGTGCCATGTTGCTGTTTGCTCATTTATTTTAGCGATCAACTTACTATTCATTAATATTGTAAAAGATATGAGTTTTCAACGTATTAGTAGTTTTGGTAGAGAAATAAGGAGTGCACAACCAGTCATCAGCCTAAAAACAATGTTTCTGATTCTAACAACTACAATAATCTTCACCCCATCTCCAACTTCTCATCGATAGCTCCTCAGTCTCCCCCTCCCCTAAGGTTAAGAGCAACAACAACAACAAGGTCAACAACACCACTCAAACTGCCTACCTCCAACTCCAAAAAACATCAGCCGACTCCATCCCTCTGTCACCCCCAACACTGCCTCCATTCTTGTCCACAGTCTCGTCACCTCCTGTCTCGATTACTGCAACTCTCCTGTTCGTCTCCCTCACAATTCCCTCCATAAGCTCCAACTAGTCCAAAACTCATGAAATGTGTTATTAAACGTATCCAAATGTGAACAGATTATGGATATGGACCAGGAAAGATCATGGTTATTAAACCATATTTCCACACTACATATACTCCGCAAATAGTTTCTAGCATTTTTTTTTTTAATCGACACCTCTTGCTCATTTTGTAATCATGGAATAGAAACTGTCCCCCATATGTTTTTTGAATGTCCTGTATCCAAAAAAGGTCTGGACAGGGGTCCGCGGAGGTACTAAATGGAGGTCACAAAACCTTTGGTTGATTAGATATACAGTATATACATATATTTTTAATTTTCCCTCGCAAATTTTATTTTCTGAGAGGTTCTGAGAGCCTATTCCAGACCTGGGCATTTTACGGCCCGCGGGCCACATACGGCCCTTTGGGCTTTCCCGTCTGGCCTGCGGTATGTCAGTCATAAGCACAAATGAACAAGTATTTATGCTGTGCATGCAATATGACTGTGTTGCTTTTATTTTGAGCCATGATATATTATTTACGTCATGGCACTGTTCGTTCGTCAATTCTTCAAAAAGTAAGATTGAAACAGCTTCTGCCATTTATTAACCCTCAAAAGCCTGAACGGATCGCTGGCATCCATCAAAGCGGACGATTTTGAGTAACCCTAAGTCACAGTGGTTTGTGCTATTGACAATATTCATTGTGACTGAACACTGGTTAGTTGTGTTTTTGCCTGGAAGACCTTTGTCACATCTCAAGGGTATAACTAACTTTGTTTTTACCAACAAATTCCTCCAAAAAACACTCTCTTGCTGGGGCTCCGCGATCGTTGCTCTCCAACCTGCAGCCAACAGCAGCGGTGCGTCATCATTACCGTAATGGCAGCGTTTTTTCTAGAAAGCGCAACTTGAATATTCTCCATCTGGGAGTTACGGTAATTCAAATACAGCAAGCTTCTCTGTATGGGTAGACGGACATTCAGGTCTTAAAGGGTTAAACATTTGAGATTTATTGAGATACAGAAAATAATTCATGTAGCTACATGGTCGCTACATTGTCCCTCCTTGGTCCACCGAAGTTTTCCAGAGAGGACAAAGTTTCCAACATTCCAATGTGTTATATCCAAAACCACTTGATTGTGTTTCATTTTCCTCTCCAACCTACACCAAAACTCAAAAATTGAAATAAATATTTACAGAATATTCGTATGTGTCTGATTACCAGTAGCAGCTTATCAACATATATAACTTACTGCTTTTTACAATGGGAGGAAATTATATAATATACAGTGGGGGAAATAAGTATTTGATCCCCTGCTGAATTTGTAAGTTTGCCCACTTCCATAGAAATGATCAGACTCTGGTTTTTATGGTTGTTTACTGGTTATGGGTATAGACAGAATATCAATCGAAAATGCATAAAAAACACGCAATCTAAAAGTTATAAATTGTTATGTATTTTATTAAGGGAAATAAGTATTTGATCCCTAACAATTCACTTAGAATTCAGGCTCCTACAGATTGGCTGGTGCGCATGTGGCACACAGCTGTGCTCAGTCAACTAATTACCAATACTCCTGATCTTAACTCGTCATGTATATAAAGCACACTTGCTCTAAGAATCAGTTTCTTACATTCCAACTTCTACAGCACCATGGGCAAGACCAAAGAGCTGTCAAAAGATGTCAGGGACAAGATTGTAGACCTGCACAAGGCTGGTATAGGTTACAAAACCATCAGCAAAAGGCTTGGTGAGAAGGTGACAACTATTGGTGCCATTATTCGCAAGTGGAAGACCCATAAAAGGACCATCAACTGTCCTTGGTCTGGAGCTCCCCGCAAAATCTCGCCTCATGGAGTGAGGATGATGATGAGAAAGGTGAGGGAGCAGCCTAAAACAACACGGCAGGAGCTTGTTAATGATCTGGAAGCAGTTGGGACCTCCGTCACCAAGAAAACAGTTGGCAACACACTGCGCCGTTATGGATTGAACTCTTGCAGTGCCCGCAAGGTCCCCCTGCTCAAGAAGGCACATGTACAGGCCCGCCTTAAGTTTGCCAGTGAACATCTAAATGACTCAGAGAAGGCTTGGGAGAAAGTGCTGTGGTCTGATGAAACCAAAGTTGAGCTATTTGGCATTAACTCGACCCGCCGTGTTTGGAGGATGAAAAAACGTGAGTATGACCCAAAGAACACCATACCCACAGTTAAGCATGGAGGTGGATACATCATGTTTTGGGGCTGTTTTTCAGCAAAGGGTACAGGGCAACTTCACCGCATTATGGGGCCAATGAATGCAGCCATGTACTGTAACATCTTGGACAAAAACCTTCTTTCCTCAGCAAGAACACTGAAGATGCCTCGTGGGTGGGTTTTCCAACATGACAATGACCCAAAACATACTGCCAGGACAACAAAGGAGTGGCTCAAGAAGAAGCATATTAAGGTCATGGAGTGGCCTAGTCAGTCTCCAGACCTTAACCCGATCAAAAAACCTGTGGAGGGAGCTGAAGCTCCGAGTTTCCAAGAGGCAGCCAAGAAACTTGAAGGATTTAGAGACTGTCTGTAAAGATGAATGGGCCAAAATCCCTCCTGCGCTGTGTGCAAACCTGGTGACCAACTACAAGAAACGTCTCATCGCTGTGCTTGCCAACAAAGGTTTCTCTACAAAGTACTGACTTGTGTTGTGCTTGGGGATCAAATACTTATTTCCCTTAATAAAATACATAACAATTTATAACTTTTAGATTGTGTGTTTTTTATGCATTTTCGACTGATATTCTGTCTATACCCATAACCAGTAAACAACCATAAAAACCAGAGTCTGATCATTTCTATGGAAGTGGGCAAACTTACAAATTCAGCAGGGGATCAAATACTTATTTCCCCCACTGTATATAATATTGAGCAGAATTATGTTCAAGTTATTGTTTGGTTTGGCCCTCCAACACACTTCAGATTTTTCATGTGGCCCCCTGTAGAAATTAATTGCCCAGCCCTGGCCTATTCAGTCCTCAGGTAAAATCCCAGAGACATGCTGCAATAATAGAGGAGAATCTAACAGTGCATCTTGCTCCCATCAGTCTACTACTGAGACTAAAGTGGATCACTTTGTCACAAAAAATAGATAAAAAAAAATTGAAGATTTGAACCTGTGTTTTATTTGAATAGCTTAAAATTGAATGCTGAATAATAATAATAACAATGTACATTTATAACCTGTACTAAGCCGAGTTTAATATAGAACACATATAGTAGGATCATATTCTAACTCTAAATTGCAAAATTTACATCCTAACATTTAATATTAGTTATTATCATTTTACGATTTTACTACAGTCCTTTGTTTGCAGTTAGGACACATTCTCCTAGCCTAATAAATTTACTCTCCATCTTTACGACAACAATAGCCAGGTTTACATGGAGACTTTTTTCTCATCCTGACTGAAGTCATTCCAATTGAAGGTTACAGGTCAGCTAACATGGACTCCAGGTTGTCCATGTCAACAATGAGTCGTCTATAATACAAAAAATTAAGTTATGGAGTTACTCAGGGTTATGTGTTAGGACAAATACAATTCCATGTTTCCTAATAATGCATTATACATGCAATATTAGGAAACATGGCATAAACTACCATTGCTACGCAGCTGACACCCAGCTATATTTATCCATGAAACCAGATCAAACTAATCAGTTGGTTAAACTCCAAGTATGTCGGTCATGGACTGTGTTCCATTCAGCTTAAACACGCCCAAGAAACAAAGTTGCAATACAGTACAATGAGATATTTCAATTATTAATCAAGTCTATACCATCTGCCACTCCTTTTTTGGTATGTAAAATATTCAGTTTGTGTTTATTTTTATTTTGTGTTCATTGTGTCCACTCCTGTATGATTATTTTTGTTTGCTTTTTACATGTTCGAAATAAACTTAACTAAAATATATTGTAGTTAGTCTTTATTTTATTTATAAAAACACTAATATATGTTCTGCTTGTGGGTGCAATGTCTTTCTTCCTTTCCGTGATTTATTTTGATTTTTCATCAGTTGTTCCAGATAGTCTTGGGAAGAAAATTCTTCAGACCCTTGGGTTTAATGAAGTAATTCTGATTCCCTAACAAAACAAGCGTGGCAATGGTTATCATTACAATTATGTTAATAATAATGATAGCTGCAGAGGTCTTTTCTTTTCTTTGTTTATGTTACAGCAGTAGAGAGTACTAAAATACAAGTTAAATACAAAATAGTTACAAGAAAATTATATAAGAGTAAATGTATTAACTAGTGTTTATTTTCAGTTGTTACAAATGGAGACACATCCTGCTGTTTTAGATACATTTTGCAGTTTGCCACAACAGGCAGGTGGAAAATCAACTCAAACACAATAGCCTGTAAACTCCAGTTAGTATATTTCAACAGAATGTTTTGGCAAGAATGGACATGGAAACGGATATTTTAGAGAACAACAACATTCACTCCCGGAGACTGTGAGTGAAAAGTTGACTCTGACTGATGGGACTACATTCACAACCCCTACACTCTCACTAACTGGATGGATGATTTGACCATAGGAGGACACAGAGAGGATGAAGTCTGGGCTGTCTTTATCAAGTAAAGCTTTTCCAACGAAGATATTACAAAAATGGAGACTAATAAGGTAACTTTAAATCTTACCTAGCCTTGAAAATCAAGTAATCATTAAAATAAATGAGTAATCAGTAATCAGATTACTTTTTCAAGGTAACTGTGGCAACGCTGATCGTAGCAAATGCAACTTCTGTTTGGATACACCAGAAACATACAACTACGATGTGTTACCTAGCAGTTAACATTAGCTTTAACATATAACAAGAATCCCACAAACGATGATCAACTCAATGTAATTTCAGTCACACTTTATTCTAACCTATAACATTATCCAGGCTGAAACTGCTGCTGCATTAGATATGAATCTTATCTGACATGAAGTGTGCGCTTCAAACATGAAAGTTGTTGATGACTGTCTCACTCCAACCATTTATTTTAATCACATTCACGTGTACCGTCTCTCCAGCTACTCACAGATGTCTGAAAATGTGTATCCAATGCTTGCTGAAATTAAATATGGCGGAAGGAGGGACAATCTGAAGCCATGTAGAGACAGAGCTCAGGGACGATTCTAATATTCGGAACAACCATATACCTCACAAAGGGATATGGTATATGGTAAAATTTAAAACAACACATTTTTAGCTCCCAGGCCCTTCATACCCCAGATTTTTAACAGCTTTTCTGAGTTGGCAGATATGCCAAACACACGACTTAATGTATAAAAGTGAGATTTTCATAATATGTCCTCTTTAGTTGTAAGTGGATACTTTGGATACTCCTATTACCAATTTGCACAATCGCAGAATTGTTAAATGTCAAAGTATAATTCACTATATACTTGACAATAAATGGATTCACTGGCACTCATCAGATTTTTGCCCTTACCTGCTTGTGATTCAAGGCAGCTTGCACTGAGGGTCTGTTCTCCATCTGCTGAGCCAGCCGGCGATTGCGAGCACTAGCCAAATGCTGTTGTTGCATGGTGGCTCGAATGCTTACCGCAGTGGGTTGCTTGTTCTTCAGCATGTTAGTGAAGCTTTAGAGGTGGGAGGGAGAAAAAGGGAGGACGTAAAAGACGGGGACAGGGGATATACAGAGGAGGAGGAGGAAGCAGGGTTCCACATCAAGTCATTACTTATTATGGATGCAGTCACCCTGACTGTGTGGTGGCTCTTTTGTTTGGCACTTATTTTACCTCAATCATATCGCAATACCAAGTTATTTATAACTGAATTTGGCTCACGTTTTCAAATTAGAATATGAATAAAGGCAAACCAAGATGAATAAATAAGTGCTTCAGAACAGAAATAGTGTAGGTTCCAGAAGAACAGCCACATTTCTGCCACTTACAGGCCTCAAACTGACTGGCGTGGATGAGGCCCTGGACATGAGGCGTTTCCGGCCATTCAGCCACTTACAGCATGGACCGTGACGTGTAGAGAGAGGGTGGAGGTGGCCTCTTAGTCACGTCCAAACTCGGACTGAATAATTGTTCTTTGAGCAGAGAGAAAGACAATGATGGAACACGAGTGGCAAATCTACGAAGCAGAAAGAACAAAGATCTCCATGGTTAAGCTCTCGCTTTCCTGGGCCTGTTAGAGGTGCATACTTGATGTAGACAGTACTGCTGTGCAAACCTGTGCAAGGAATTTGTAGGACAGTGTCTAGTCCAGTATAGGCTTAGCAAGCATGACCACTAGCTTCCCCCCTTTTTTACTTGTATGTACTGCTCACACAAGATATTTGGCCCATACTAATATTGTAATTAGATTAAATCTGCTGCCAACAAATCTTGAAAGGGCCAAAAAAGTTGAGTGAGCTGTGCACACACTGGGAACAGTCAGAGGAGCATCCATGTAAGGTCCAGTTCCCAACAGTAGCCTTTCGCAGAGAATACTAGAGCCTTCACAAGCCAAGGCTGGCCATTGCATCTTGTGACAAATTGCTGACAGGGTGCGTAGCGCCTCACCGCTCGTTTAGGGACACTTTGGTGGTGCTTTTCAGGACAACTTTTTGGGAGGAGGCTGTAGTCATTTTGGCTCCTGCAGAGAGACAAGAAAGAAAAAAGAAAAAAAAAGTTAATCCCTAAATAGCAAGTAAGCAAAATCTGAACCATAAGTACCTATGGTATCAGTCTAGACTAGTCTAGCCCATCACCCGAAATTTAAGCATGGTAGTATGATAGTATTGTCACACATATTATTATTATTTATCCTATGGGGATATTCGGTGTCCAGTAGCTTCATCACACAGACACAGATAAAAAGATATTCATAATAATATGAATGTATAATGCTGCGTAAAAAGGATTGGCAGAAATGACCAAAGTCCAGTGAGTTTCCTCACAGGGAGGCGTTGTATAGTCTTATAGCCTAAGGGACAAATTACCTCCTCAACCTGTATGTGGAGCAAGACAGAGACAGCAGCCTGTCACAGAATGAGCTTCTCTGCCTGACTATGGTGTCATGTGGTGGACAGTGTTCATGATGGACTGGAGTTTGTTCAAGGCCCTTGCTGTTCCTGTACCACAGAGCCTGCCTTCTGTATCCGTTTCTGTATCGGGTCTGGACAGTGTGGTGGACAATCCATGTGTGAAATTGACTTGAACCACTCTTTCACAATTTGATACCCCATGAATACTGGCAGTAGTCCTGTTCGCATGGGATTCGTTTTACCTGTGTTCCTCCGGTAATTTCTATCAATCGCAGAGGTCATCTGTGATCTTAATCCCGTGCGAATCATCCATGTCAATGATTTGTAAAGTAAAAATTACACTGCAAATAACCTACCATAATTCTTGTAACTCAGAGGTCCTCTGATAAAACTAATCCAGTGCAAATCGACATCTCTGTGATTTAAGGGTGAGTTCTTACTTTTTCGCGACTTTTGTTTGATTTGCAGCTTGCGTTTTTCTGCCTTTTGTCTCTTAAGAATTATGACGTGGATATGCTTTAATTCAAAGTTTGGACAGATGTTAGTTGAGATGTCGCTGAACTATTCTCCCGTTTAGACAGATGAAACCATGAAATCACTCATTAATGTGTTCATCGGCAAAGGTGGAGCTGATTTAAATACCGCCAGGTTGTTGATAATTTCTTCTTTAGGATAAATAGTATCAAAAATACATTTTTATCATCCATTATAATTTGCAAAGTAATTAAAACTGTCTCTAAAACGCAGTGGAGTGAGGCTGAAAGTAGACATAACGCATCGTGCATTTGAGTAAAACAGAGTTTGTTTATCCCGTGTGAATGCACCACATGAAAGACAGACGTAATGGTCCTCAGGTAAAACTAATCCATTGAGAATAGGGGTATTGTCATCTTGGAATATGCCCGTGCAATCAGAGAAGAAGAAATCCATGATGATGGAATAACCCGGGGATTCTGTTTTTTTAGGGTGTCAGCTGACCTCATTCTTTGGGCACATAATATTCCTGAACATCGCTCTGACCAATTGCGGCAGCCCAGGATTATAGCACAATAAAAAAAATAAAAAAATAAAAAATTACTTTGAACGTGAATAATTAAACATAACAAAATAAATAAAATAAAAAAAATAAACATAAAAAACAACACCAACCAAAGAGCCAAACGCGTTTGTCCTTTGCATGTTCAAAAAGGGGTGGGAAGAAGTAATCAATAATTACCCACTTCCAAATAACAATAATAGTCCTAACAAAAACAAAGTAAACCAACTACTAATATCATAGTAAATCCAATAGTCATCAAGAGAAAAAAAAACAAAGAAAGGAATAAAAGAAACTATGTCAACCACCATGATCTTTAATCAGTCTTATTCCTGTACTTTTTAAAAATTATGTTTTTATACTTGTTCTTAAACTGCTCTATGTTTGGACATTGTGTCAGTTCATCACTCATACAATTATAAACATAAACAGATACACACCTTTCCAGGTCAATATTAAAGTGTTTTGCAGCTTCCTCTCCTGTATTTTACTGTGCATATAAAAACGTCTTCTTGAAGTCCACATTAAATTTTCTTCTTTGTGCCATATGAGCAGATTTCAACAATACCGTGATAATTCTGGTTACAGTAATCGTGATATAATATTTTCATTTTGTTACATCTCATTTAGTCACTCATTTAAAAAATACCTGGATCCGCGCAAATACTGATCCGGACATGTGAATGGTTGGTGCAATGGGTGAACATGCAGGGTGTCCAAGAAGCAATTTGGGGATTTTAGGTATTTGCTCAAGACACTGGACATCGTGGGAATTAACCTTTCACCGCGTTCACTGCCCGCCAATCCAGAAGTTATGAAACAGCATCAGTAAGGACAAAATATAGTAAGTAGAATATGAAGAAGTTGATCTGTTTCTAGAGATGCACCGATACATTGGCTGAACATCGGTGTCGGCCAAGATTTGCCTCATAAATTACCATCATGCCATGACATGACTGATGGCAGTGGCTGATGTTTGTTTCTTGATTGGCATGTTGCACGATCACTATGCTAAGAGATACCCTTTCTCTCTTTTTTTGGAGCTGCAATTGATGGAAGGGAGTGCATCACCTGTGTATTTTCCTTGATCAGCTGAAACAAGAAGTCAATTGTGTATGGAACTTCACAGTCTGGGAGAAAGATCTGCGATACGCAGTTTGCAATGCATGTGCTATTTCTAGAGGCAGTACTGTAAGAAACGATTTTAACATATCCAATCTCATAGCCGACTAAAAATGTCGGCTATGTGAGGTGAATGGCCAAAGGTTAAGTTTGTACGAGGCACGACAAGTGTAGGTTTTTTTCCCACAAAACCCCCATAGACCCCCATGTTAAAAAGCCCAACTTTACAGCATTATTAGCCATGTTTACAGCACATGTTTACAGCCTGGTTCAAAAATGGTTTAAGTCTCAATGGTTTATTTCACTATTCCTAACAACTGTATGGAGGAGGATTATTTTCTAACTCATTTGTTTAGTTTTTATTAATGTTTAAAATTCTGCATAATTAAGGGCGTTCCCGCTTTGAGTGACAGGTGCTGCCAGAGGCCGCTCGCTGCTAGCCTTGGTTTCTGTGCTAGTCCTCACCTGAGCTAATGACAACTTTTCGGCTGAGTTTGAGGTTTTGGCCCATTTGGATCATTTTAAATAAAAAATAATAATTGTCTGCTGTGCTGCACCTCCCACAAGACCATCCGGTAAGTGAATTTGGAGAATTATTCTTATGGTCGGTGTCGGTGCCCAATTTAGCCAGTCCGGTAGCTGAAGTTAACTATCTAATTAGCCAGCTAATGAATAAGTCTTACCCCTAAAATCCACCGGGTCAGTCCGCGTCGCGTATTGTAAGCGTCGCGTCATCGCGAGTAATACGCGCCCATTAAAGTCAATGTATCAATCTCCACCGGCTCTGTAGTGCTCCGTTTCAGACGCGTCCCAGAAGCGTCTCGACGCTCGGCCACTCGGGCATTACGCCTCTGTCCTATTTTTGACGCTCGATGCGAGCTACACGCGTCAAACTGGACAGAGAGCGGATCGTTCGGTCAGGAAGTCAGACAGAAATTGCGGAGCGAATCCGGTCGTTTTTTCAAAATAAAACACCATGAACAGACTCCGGGTCGTATTTCCTTTTGCTAGATCAACATTACGCTATCATTCCGTAGCAGTTCTAGTTTTGACTGAGCCGTTGCTAAACCGCGCCAAGCTCGCATGACAGGAAATACGACACAGAATCAACGTAAAACACTTCTGCCCCCTTTCAAAATAAAACACAATACGCCGTTCACGTAGGCACACAACTTCACATCAACATTACAAACTGAAGTGGAGCAGCATAAAATCATTTATGATCCAACACATTCTTTTTATAAGGACAATACAAGAGCGGACAAAGCCTGGAATGTAATCCCGCAGTCTCGTGTACGTCCAGGATTATCGCGTGATCTCGTGATACCGCGTGAATATGGCCGGCTCGCAAACCAGCGCTACGGTGCCGCGCCCATGTCGTGCCCGGTGAGTGCTGACGCAGAGTGGAGGACGGACCAAATATGCGACGCTTGCGAGGCGCGACGCAGACGGACCCGGTGGATTTTCGGGGTTAGGCTAGCCTTCCAGCGAGGCTCCGGTTTGTTAGCCAGGCTAACGGGAGGGATCTATCAAACCGCCACCGACGTCAACTGTAAATAATAATTAATAATACTTTGAAGTGTGTCAACTTGGGAAATATTAATTCACCACATAAAGTACGAGACATTAATGTCTCGTTCACGTTACCTTTTCCATGCGACCAATGTTACGGTAAAATACGGAAAAGAAAATATTAATGTTATATTACTGTATGGGTTCATACATAATATACGTTACTCTAGGTATTGAAACGAGGTTTATATGGTAGTAGTTTAGGTTAGACGGTAATATAAATTAAGATCGAGGAACCAAAATGTGAATATGCGTAATAATATTTCGTACACATACACATTATGTACATTATTTTATATGTTTGTCTGTGTAAAATTCAGGTGACCCAGATGTTCTACATGAGATGAAGAACTGGACTAGCAGGACTTGAATCTGGGTAGAGAACACTTTGAAAGTCATCACTCCATCGCTGAGTTTTAGTACAGCCCAGATGTGAAATGTGACTCATAACTTGTAACCGGGAGCGAGCCCACTGTGTTAGCCGACTGCTAGCACCTCGGATAGCGATTAGCCTAGCTCGGTAGCCTGTTGGAGTTGGAGTATCCGATTGTGGGCGGAGTAAAGCTCATCCAACATGGCGACCGCAGGCTCCGCCCACTTCGGGCATCATTTTCGAGATTCAGAATCCAAAGGGTGACGTCACGGTGGGTTTGTCCATACAGTCACTGGCTAAAATATTATAACCTCCTCAGACATTAACAGCAACTGAGAAGGAGGGCAGATCTCACTTCATGACCCCCTACCCCTACCGCACACCCAAATGTATGTGTACACAAGACACACTGCAAGCTTCATTATCCAGCTGTGTGCCTTATGACAAGAAAAGTGACAAGTTGTAAGCTTCATTTCAAGCTGAGGATTTGTTAGAAAAAGATTGGTCTGTTTTATTTTATGGGCTATTTTTTCTAAGATACCTTTATTTAAATGTGAACCTCACATGAAGCTTTAGAAGTTCAAAAAAGCTGCTCATGTTATACAGTATTTTTTATTTTTTATATTATTGTTTGAACAGCTAAGCATAATTTTTAATTTTTTAATAAGCTGAAGAAACCCGTTTATGTACTGCACTGTGTTTAACTTCATTTAAATAGCCATTTTCAATAATACTACTGTATCATATTTGGCTTTTACTTTGACTCAACATTTAGCGCACTCTGCAGAACAAATATTGCCATACATATAGTATATTGATATTAAACCTAAATATATCATGATATGAGTTTTGGTCCATATTGCCCAGCCCTACTTCTGCTAATCACAGGGCTTGAACCACAGATATCTGACTGAAAACCTAATATTCACATCATTCAACCACTATAACTCCTTTGTAGTTAGTAAGATACACAACTGGAAACAACCACATTCTAATATAGCAGCCAGACTACATCTCCCTCCATGAACGTTATAATTTTCTGATTACGTTATCAACGTTGTGATCATTTTGGAGGATATAGTTTGTGGTGCAGTTAAACTGTATTGTATTAAATACAACAGTATGTTCACTGTTTAGCCTAGCCAACTGAAATGGTGTTGCCAAAAACAGTTGAATGAATAGATAGATAGTTATACTTTATTTAACACGTAGGACGTGTCCAGTAGATTCGTCGCATAGAAACAGTATAAGATATGAAAGACATTTAAATCGTGTAATTATAATTCGGCAGGTAATCTGTGGCACAATATATAGTGGGTCCAAGGATTCGAACCAAGTCTACTTCTGACTGAGCCCACAAGTGTCATCCTACATCATATTGTCGGTAGCTGCTGTCCTCCAAAGGTTAAATATCTGCATCACGACAGACGGCATATATTTTTTATTCAAAATCATACAATTGTAGTGTAATTTGCAAACCTCTTTCGTAAACTATATTAATTCAAACATGGCAAATATTGGCTATCCTGTTTGTCAAATTTATTTGCACGCAATGTCAGTAATAACCTAATAATTTTAACTCGTTTAAATACGCATATATATATTGTAAATTATTACTTACTGTATATGTTGCGTCCGTGGAGAAAAGCCTACTACTCAGCTAGGTTAGCTTGCTACTACGGCGCGACGTGTCCGTGTCCTTATATTCTTCTTTTCTTATTAAAGCTGTTTAAACAAGCGCTGTAAAAACTCTAAAGCATACTCTCGTTGAATTTGAATGGTATCCAGAATATTTTTAAAATTCGAGATAAGGTTCCGTGCTTTCTCCTTAAAATGGTGCAGCTAGGTAAGAAAATGGTGAAGCTCTATTCTAATGACCCCAACGTCATACCTTCGTAACTTCCTGTGTGGTTGAGTTGATCGCAGACATAATAAAGGATAGACGCCACATTGGTTGCTGCCACCTATGGAAGCTGACGAGCCGTGTGGCCGCCATGTTGGACCGGTCATCCACTAATCTGTTTAAAAGGAATTAATGTGACAATAAATCACAGGAATGTCAGACATGTGACAATCATACAGGATGAGTAGTTACATTGAGAAACAGTTTTTCATACTTTGCGCAGACTTAACAGTAATAGAATATTTATGATGTTTGTAGTGTATGACATAATGCACACACATACAGACAGTGCTATTCAGCCCTTTTACTTAATTAAAAGTAGGAGAAATAACATCTGATTCTATGAACATAATCACTATAATTATATACACATGCATATAAATACGCACACAAAGATATTTGAAAGATATTTGAAATACATACCACCAATCCACTTTATTTATATAGCACATTTAAAAACCACAGGAGAAGCCAAAGTGCTTTACATTAGGACATAAAATAGGTTTAGGATTAAGATAAAAGGCATAAAAAAGACTAAGAAAATTTAATGAGAGCCAGTATATATCTTAATGAAACGGTTTGAGCTAAAACCCTTGAAAGAGGACAGTTTTGCATAGCTTCTTTGTTAAAAAGGCAACAAGTTTTAATCATGGTTATCAATGCCAAACTGTGTCTCTTCAATATGTCTCTTCAATGTGTTCTCTGACCAAGAAAACATCCTCGGTGCCATTCACAAACAATGGCTGAAATGTTGGCAAATGGAGATGGAAGCTCTTCAGCGGAGGACATCTCCACTGCAGATACGGACACAGTGTCATCATATGCCGCCACCTTGTCTGAGGTGACCCGGTGACACGCCACATTGAACCAGCAGAAAATGGACTGGAACTGGCATGCAAATTAATTAATGTTCCATCCCTTTTGTTGGGAAAAACACATAAAAGACATACAGTACATCAAAAATATTGATGAAATATTCTTTCAGAATTTATTGAAATTAGAAAAGCTCTACAATTGTTCTGTCTGAGCCAATCTGATCTGTGTCAGTCAATGTATTTACATGCAGTTTAATCATCACATATCTGAATGTGGTCCTTGTGCGATGCAATGGAGAAAATCGAATAACAGGCGAATAATAGGTGGTGATATGCGTCTTATCAACGAGTTAATATGGCCCCTTGTCCAGCTGACCTAATACTCACATAATAAAGAGTTGTTCATGTGGCAGACGGTAGACCGCCCTTTCTGTTTATTTAGATAGTTAACTTGAGCTACCGGACTGCCTATATTAGGTACTGACACCGACCATAACAATAATTCTCCAAATTCACTTACCGGATGGTCTTTTAGGAGGTGCAGCAAAGCAGACTATTATTTTATAAATGATCCAAAACGGACCAAAACTTTAAACTCATTAGCTCAGATGAGGACTAGCAGAGAGAACAAAGCTAGCAGCTAGCGATCTGGCAGCGCCCCCTGTCACTCAAAGCGGGAACGCCCTTAATTATGCAGAATTTTAAACGTTAATGAAAAATAAGCAAATGAGTTAGAAAAAACATTTTTTGCACCAGGCTGTAAACATGTGTTGTAAAGTTGGACTTTCTAACATGGGGGTCTATGGCGTTTTGCTCCCTTTTGCAGCCAGCCTCAAGCGGCCACTCGATGAACTGCATTTATTTGCACTTCCGCATGGGCTTTCATCGCTCAGACCAGGAGGTTGCAACCAGCCGCCTGGTTTAGACCGGTCCAAGATGGTAGTGACGTTTCTCGCGCTGGAGCAGCCTGCTCTTTATTATGTCTGTGGGGTTGATGGTTCATCAAAATGGCTGCTGCGCCTGTGTGCGAAGCTTCTTCAGAAAAAGAAGCTATCGCCGAAGGACTGCTCGACCTCCTGAGACCAACAATCCAGCAGCTGGATTTGCACGTTCACTCTGTCAGGTAACATCTATAAGTTATTTAGTGTATTTAAACTGCCATCTGTATTAGACGTTACATGCGAAAATCACGTGAATATCCGTCACTGACAGTAACTCACTGAGACAGACTGTTAGCAGTTGAAGCGTTGAACACATTGAGTCATTGAGTGTGTCGCACACCTAAACGTGTTTTGGCCTTTTGCCCTCATGACCGTACATAGGGTTTTAAAACTTGTTTTAAGAGCTTGTTAGGAATATTCGACGAAAAACTAACGATTTTACTGATCTCCAAATGCAGCTTTAAACTGTAGTTCTTAATATTACTTATATCAACTAATAAATCTACCCTTTGTAAGACACGCTCTCTTGCCGAATTTAAATTATCAAATTTGATTAGTAGGCATTGTTATCTGAATGGAGGTGTCTATCACCATTTAGATAACAATCTCTCAGACCCTATAATTCTTTAAAAAATGTGCTTTATAGGCGTCCAGTAATATGTGATTTCAACAGTTATCTGATAACATTGTGATAATGTTGACTGTTTGTGTTAAATTGTAATTGAATTCTACCATCTTAATAAAAGCACCTAATTATGATGCCATCCCAACTATTAATACTATAAATGGAAAAGGAAAAAAATGCAGATACTACTGATAGCAGAGTGGTTTTAGGAAGGGGAGAAACACAATGGATGCAGTAATATAGCTCGAGTGTGTGCAGCACTGTGGCGCAGTTGGTAGCACTGATGCTTCACAGCATGAAGTTTACATGTTCTCCCCATGTTTGCATGGGTTTCCTCTGGGCAGAGGTGCCAGGCCAGGTTGACAATTTGGAAAAAATGGGTATTACTGGGAATACTGTGTTAAAGACTTTATTTTTGGTAGGAAAACTGGAGTGGGGTAAGGATCGGTGCTGAGATATCAAATCAGTAGTCTTTCTTATAAGGAGTGCTAAGAGGAATGTAATAAGTCCATTATTATTCACCATAAGTATTATGATGTAGTCATATCATAATAAGTATTCCAACAGATATAGGAAAAGCGTTTTTTTTTTTTCGATGATGGGACTCCATGTAAAAAGGAGGAGAAGATGTTTTTCATTAAAAAGGTTATATATTGGGGCGGCACAGCGGCTTGGTGGTTAGTGCTGATGCCTCCCAGCGAGAAGGCCTGGCAGTGTGAGTGCGAATGGTTGTTTGTCTGTTTTAGCCCTGCAATAGGCCGGCGATCTGTTCAGGGTGTACCCCGCCTCTCACCGATTGCAGCTGGGATAGACTTCAGCAACCCCCACGACCCTAGTGAGGATTAAGCAGTAGTAGAATATATATATTATACATTGCATTAATAAGATCAGTACTAGGTAATGGAAGTGTAGCATATGGTAGCGGAGAGAAGTCTAGAGCGAGAAGGATATACATAATACAGGCACAGGCACTGAGGGTTGGTTTTGGGGTTGTTTAAGGTCAACGTTTATATGAATCCAATTTTTGGTTGGAACCGCATAAGTCTTGAACGTTTCTGCCGACCGTCATTACGGATCTAGATCTTTCAGTGACTGGAACCACACTTTTTTGAATCCAGAGTGAATAACACAAATAGCCTGTGTGATTACTTTTCGTTAATTTATGTGGATGCCTGAATAGACGACAAACCATTACAAAATCCCCCCATTACAAAAAATTAGGGGCGTATGTCCATATAGCCTACCACTCAATGCCCTGAGTTGTCCTACCCTGACATTTACTCTTACCTCACTGAATGTCTGTGTAATGCATGACATCTGTTGTCAATTCATAATCATTCCATAATGTTAAATTAATTAATCATGACATAAATGAAAGAGGGAAAAGAATGACAGCTTTAGCAGGCTATGTCCTGCATTGGTAAGAAGCCTTGTTAAAGGGGGTACGATTTCAGCATACTCAGGTATGTAAGTTTTACTGTAGTATGCCATCCCTAGAAATGCCATCATATGTTGCACAGTAACAGGTTTTGCGTGTGAAACTATGTAGTTTTTGTGGTTTGCTGTCATACCTACACCATGGCCTGAAAGGATTCTCCCAAGGAGCACCACTTGAGCTCTGCAGCTTCTGTAATTTAGGTGTGATAGCATCACCTACACCCCCCATCTACCCTCCGGAGGGGTTGGGGTCCCCCTGAGGCGGATGGAGACCCCACTCACTGCAGCTCCCCCAGCCCCAGCGTGACAGGGTGACATCTGGGCGAACCCCTGCACACCCAGGCACCGACCCCAGAAAAACTGTCCCTCACCCAAATCATTAACGAGAAAGCAAAGCACCCCGCATACAGGGAAACGTGCACATGTCCAACTTCCACAAAGCCAGTAATAAGAGGCGAGCAGAGCACAGAAACATAAAAGACTGATTGGCTCTCATATCATGCTGAATCGCAATTGCCACCTCAGCGTTTTTCTTTTTTCTTTTTTTGAGCTCCACCTCTTTCATGGGGAGTGCCAGCTTCACATCCTCTGTGTCCACCCCAGCCTATATCAGTGCCAGCGGGTCTGAACTGAGTGGCACTATGAACCTCTGCCCCTAACTCCGTGGCCACAGGAGCCCCCGACCCCTCTTCCCCAAATAGACCCTCACAAAAGTGTTTCCGGTCCATTTTAATATTTATTATGTTTTCGATTTTTTTTTATGTCAAAATATTCATATGCTGCTTGTTCTTCACAAATTCTGATAATAAAACTTTTTTTAAACTATATTTAAGCCATCAAAAGCAGGTCATTTGTTTTTGTTTTTTTTTTTATTGAAAAATGTAAAAATTTAATCAGCTGATGCATCAGCTAATATCAGAATTGGCATCGGCCCAAAATAATACATATCAGTCGGGTCAAAACATTACTCAATAAATTCTTATTTTTAACCAAAAAATGTATATTATTTCATTGGATCAGTGAGAAACCTCCAACTGTAACTCAGTGGTACAAAGACATTTTTAGAGTTTTTGGAGTTACCCATGGAAACACAAAGTGCCAAATTAAAAGGAAATGACAACATACAACCTGCCTAAGGATCTAAGTAAAATTTTCCACAGGAAAAACATTAGTTTAGGAAGTCTGAGACTGAGTTGACCAGTGATAAGAAATATTTCTTAACGGGCTGCCCCTCCAACACACCGTAGTGTGAAAGAGGGCACTGACAAAGTTTTTGCCTGCTGCTCCAATATCAATTTCTTTATAGATCGATAGATTCTCCTGATCAAGTATGTAATGTGGGACTGAAATAAGGCTTTCAGCCCTGTGCATTCGTGCGTGCATGTTATGAGGGGCATTTTATATGAGGGGCATTTTATGCCAGCGAACTATACTAAAACCTCTAACATGCGTGTGTAATTTCCATTCACTTTGAACGGACAGGCGAGCTTCACATAGGCGTCACGCAGACGCTGCACACGCGTTGTTACGCATACATCAACGTGAAGGGTGAACTATGCCTCAAATACGCAACATGAAAACCACGTGTGACTGTTAAGTACAGTTCTACATGAGCGTAGTCACACACTGTGTAGTGTTTGTGGAAATCATATAGGGAGGCGTCATTCCAGTGCCGTACCAGGCGTTAACGCAGCGGACACCTGTGCGCACGCTTGTCTCAGTGTAGAAATAATCATTTACTTTATGATGACAAATTTCGAGTTTAACAGCTGCTTCACGTCACAATTCAAGCAGTCCATGTATTACCAAGAGAGACGATGTGACAGTTTAGACTATTTCAGTCACACGTGCACACGTCCAGGCATCTGAACTGTTGGCTTTAGTACAATAGTGACACACGCGTTAATGCTGCGTAACTATAACAGGATGTTGAGGTATATCAGGGACTGTACCATTGCTCAGATGCAAAACTGGTACACTGGATCATCAGGACCTGACAGTTATTCATTTTCTATGTTCTGCAGCATATCTACACAGATCAGCTGTTACACATAGTCTCAGGTTCATACGGGATTGTTGATAAGAAAGCATAACTTATAGATGAACCCCAAGCCCCAACAGAGCTGTCAGGATATTTTTATTTTTAAGTGGCTGAAATTATTTCAATTATCCCTTTCACCCTTACTATCATTAATTATCAATTCAATATCATTCAATATCAATATCAATTCAATAACCTTGAGAGTGAGAGAGACTAACAGGTACCTGTAAGCCTACCTTTTGTCAGTTTGATAAGGATGGAATGGAATTTACACGTGCACATTACAGGTTTGATATCATCGCATAGGCGCTGTATATGCGTTTTAGTATAGTTCGCTGGCATAAAATGCCCCTCATAGTGCGTGCATGCGTGCGTCCATGCGTGCGCGCGCATACCCTAAACCTTATATGTCATTACTTTATTCTTTGCAGAGAAAGCCAGGTAGAATTGAGGGAACACGTTGACAATCTGGCCACAGGTAATTTTCTGTATTAATTAGCTTGTCAATATCTTACTATAACATCAGCATTAAAGTTACGTTCATGAAGTCATGTGTAATGTACATTCATTTCAGAGTTATGCAGGATAAATGAACATCAGAAGGTGGCCTTAGACCTGGACCCTTATGTAAAGAAGCTGCTGAATGCAAGACGCAGAGTGGTGCTTGTAAACAACATACTTCAGAATGCTCAGGTGAGTGACTAGTAATGGCCTGTTTTCAAAACAGCACACATCAATACATTTAACAATGGGTGTTAACATGTACACTTCAACCCTAAGCATTTCTATACGTTACTCTGAGGAGTCATCCATCCATTCATTCATTATCTGCAACCGCTTGTGCTGTGGAAGGTTGTGGGAGTGCTGGAGCCTATCCCAGCTGTATTGAGCAAGAAGTAGGGTCTGACACATGGTCGAAATCCGTAAATAATAAGAAGAGTGCCTCTCTTTGTCCGTTTCTCGCATCTCCCATATTGCTTAGTATGTGTGACATGTGTTGCATCGCATGCTGCAGCACTCTCCTGGCCCCAGCTGTGCAGCTTGCAAAACACACTGTGATGTATCGACGAAAAGACATATGACAGTCAAGGTATCTGAGACAGTCATGAGCAGCATGGGGGCTCCCCAAGGGACGGTGCTGGCACTGTTCCTTGCAAGCGGAGTTTCAGGAACCACCTGCATCTGAACACCACCAAGCCCACGGAAATGGTCATCAATTTCCGCAGGTCCAATTCCAAAACCCCCCACCGCCCCTCGATGACAAACTGGACTTATAGTACTTGTAGTATGGCCAGAGCCAGAGGACCTCAGTGTTCACAAGGGTTCATACAGTAATAGCGGGTCAAACAAATAAGATGGCCCAAGACCTCTAAGACATTTAAAAACTACTAAAAGAACCTTAAAATCGATGCTGAAACGGACGAGGAGCCAATGCAGCGATGGTGTAATGTCTTTCCGCCTTCTGGTCCTTGTCAGCACTTGTGCGGTGGAATTTTGTAGTAACTGTAAGTTGGAAATTATTTTTTTGGGAAAACCAGAGAGCAGAGCATTACAGTAATCCAGATGACAGGAGATAAAAGCAGCATCCCCATGTTAGCCTGAGAGAGAAACGGACAGACTCTGGCTATATTCTTAAGATGGTACAGTGATCAGAAAAGATCCATTTATACAAAAAACTGTAGATAGTATTCTAACTGTATATTGTATTGTACATGTAGGGAGACACACGCAATAGGCTACTGGTTTAAAATCTAGTGACTGATGACACAGGGGAAGACTGATGGAGAGCTCAGATCAGACAAGTTTTGGGGCACCCCTTGTGATCCACCAGGTTGGGAACCACTGATTTAGAGTACATGAGTCAAACATTTTTGTATATTAGCTTAATTTCATAGCTTAGTGTAGACACTGTCCAATGTGACAGAGCCTTCAACAGTTAACCAACATTACAGAAAAAATAAAGCGTTAAAATTAGCTTATATTTCTATAAGACAACAGGTAAAACACTGGAAATGGTAGACCGCTTGTGTTTTTAATTAATAGTACTTAAGCTGACTGGTTATTAAGCGTTAAGACTTTAACTTTTAGCTTATTCATATTCTTTCAGTCTCTTAGCTAAACTAATGGAGTTGTTTCATCTCCTGCTGAACACACTAGACTTTGTTATGTGCAAATAGAGCTAAACAGAAAGTGATACAGTCAGGTAACTTCAATATCTGTCTCCAGGAACGTCTGAGGCGTCTCAACCACAATGTGGCCAAAGAGACAGCAAGACGAAAGACAATGCTGGAGGCATCAGGAGTGTTCACCTCTCGTTCCCCCAGTAAAACCTGAGGCTCCTTCACTTGTTCTACACCGCAAATACTGCAAGCTTTTCTGGCCAGAAGGGATATGTCAAGACAGGAAATTGCAACACCAAGGCACCAGTCTTCATTTGATGTCTGATGACTTGCTGATGTTCTGCACTGCTTTTGTCATCATAAAACTTCAGGTTGCTCTCAGCATTCATCAGCTTTGTGTAGCATTATGTCTTGTCATGTTGGAAAAAAGGACTCATTTCTTATGGTGTTACTGGATTACACATTCTGTATAACAAGTACATGTTGGTAGTATTTGTCTTCTAATGTACATGAAATCCATTGATTTTACCGTATACCTTTACTCATTAGCAAAATTTTTAGAAAGGTTTACCTTCATCCATCTTCATGCTTTATGCTGTCTGGTCTGGGAGAACATATGTGGTCTAAAAAAGTCTCTTAACTGATTTTAGAACATTAGCATTCACCTGCTTCCTATTATCCCAACCAAGAAAAATTAAAGACGTCAATCCCATGCACAAACACTTGTGATTTTCATTGTTGGTATGATATTCTTTGCATGACTTTGAATGTTTATAGATAATACATTAATACATTTTGTTCTATTGTGACTTCATCAACAGGCTAATGAAAACATATTCTGCTGTCGGCCAGAACATAAATGTTTAAGATTTACATTTTTTTGTTCTAAGCAGCAGGGTCCAATAGCATTTTCAGTGGAAGCTAGCGATATGTAGGGACCAGCTGGTGTCAAGCACTTGTGACTGTGTGACCATCAAGATGCACGACATATGAAAAATTAACTGGCTTGTACTTATTATTATTATTATTATTATTATTATCATAATTATTATTATTATTGCTCCTATAACTGAGTGACACATGAATCCGTCATATTCATTAGCTTCACTCTGTCATGTGTTGTAGTCAGTGATCCTATACTGGGCCAAAGATTATCCAGAGTTATTTATACCATGCTTTGTACATTTTGCATAAAGCAATTAAATCAATCCATAATTTTTTACATGGAGAAACAAAATCCACTGCCTATATAAAACGCAACTTGTGTTTTAAGTACTTGTACAGTACTTATAGTTTAGGGTATAATGTATTTTTCAACCTCAGTCTATTGTATGATATTCCCAAGATTTTTTTTTAACCAAACAGGTAAAGAAAAATAATTCATACATTTTGTGAAAATGTTAGCTGTTATTGTGATTCTATTATTTAACTTCCAGAATCCCACTTTTTACTTTTACTTTTTTTACTTTAAAAACAAGTAATCAGTGAAGTAACTAGGTTACTTTTTAAGGGAGCAATCACCACTCTGTAACCAGATTACTTTTTCAAAGTGACTGTTGCAAAACTGTCGGTTGTGACTGATCATGGATCTAGCAGCTACGGACTGCTGCACGGATGCACTACGGCGAGTCACTTTTACTGCCAAAATCAAGTGAATTTAAAGACATCACTTATACTACGGTGCATGTAGCTACCCAGTCTATAAAAACATCAATACAGAATTGTAGGGGGAATCAAATTATTAAACAATCAAGTCTAATAACTGCACTCATCAAAAGGGGGCACCACTCACAGGCATACACTGTATCCTGTAAGACTTAATCAATTAACATTGGATCAATATTAATTATAAGTAAATAATTAATCTCATATCTGAGGCGTAAGCTCTCAGTACAGGGATCATCTATTTCCAGCTCACAAGGACCTTCTGACAATGACTTAAGTAAAATATGTGGTTTATTTACAATGGTGAATAGTGAATAATAAATAATATGATGAATAATGGGGTAATAGAAAATGATGAGGATACTGAAATGAGTTTAATGAAAATGAGAAGTAGACTGTGAATGCAAATGGAACCTAATTTCTTAAATTAATTATTATTTGTTTAAGTTTCATGTAGTTACAACACACATCAACTCTGCTCAAATATGAAGGTAATAGTCTACTTATGGGAACTCTTTGGATGCTGCACTGAACAGCTTGAGCGGGTGATCTTTATCTGCCACAGGTGGTCCAGGTGCGGAGAAGTCCAGTCGTTTTTAACTCTGGTGCCTGTTGGTAGATTATACATAAATGGGAGAAAAGTTTTAAATCCTTTTTCGTTAGCACGGGAATGTGCCTAAAAGCTTGTTTTGTGGTCTCAGAATTTTGCAAAGGAAACGACAACAGTCCTGCCAGTATGGACCTCTCCTGGTGGATCAGGGGTAGGGATGTATACAGAGTACCAGTATTGTTTGGTACCGGTCCAGAATCTTAACGGTACTGGGGTGTCATTAAGATTCTGGACAAACAATACTGTTATTGGTACTTTTTGAACGTCTAACTGTCTGCCTAACTGATGCGTAATCATAACACTACCGCAGTCGATAGGTGATGACGCAGCGCCTAGTTGACTGATCATTTCCACAGAAAGGTCTAAGCCAGGCATCACCCCGGTCCAGGCACGGACCCAGTGACATTTCTGGTCGAACCCATTCAAATTCTAATATTAATATATGGGGGAACAAGCCCAGTTGTATCAATAAGACTGTTCTCCAGGGATCAAAGCGCTCTGGTGGACTGGCCCTACCAAATTTTCTCTTCTACTATTGGGCTTGCAGCATACAGAAGCTAATGTACTGGTTCAAAGATAAACAAATTGCACGAAAGGCAGAATGGGTGTGATTAGAGTTGTCTTCGTGTCAACATTTTTTAAATTCAGTAATTTGTTTGGCCTTACCCTTTATTTACAGTAACTTGAGCTCAAACACAATAGTCATAGTCAAAAGTCAAAAGACATTTTGGATTGCAAGGGCCTTCAATCCTCTCTCTCATTAAATCAAATCACATGTTCATTCCTTCTTGTACAGACCCTGCATTCAACCTATGGCTTGAAAATGGGATTAGAACAATCCGTGACTTACGCATAGAAGAGGTATTTGCATCCTTTTCACAGAAAATGTTTGAAAATTGAATAAAACATATTTACAAAAAAACAAAAACAAACATACATAACATTAACCCTTTAAGACCTGAACATCCATGTGCACATAAAAAGAAGCTTGCAGTATTTGAATTACCATAACTCACTGATGAAATTCAAAGTGTGGCTGAACACTTTGAAGTTGCGCTTTCTGGAAAAAAAAAAAAGAGCTGCCATTGTGGTAATGATAACGCACCACTGCTGTCGGTTCCAGGTTGAGGACCGAAGCATGATCACGGAGCCCCAGGAAGAGAGTTTTTTTTGGAGGAATTTGTTAGTAAAAACAAAGTTTTTAGTTATACCCCTGAGATGTCATGAAGGTCTTCCAGACAAAAGCACAACTTCCCAGTGTTCAACCACACTTTGAATATTGTCAATAGCGCAAACAACTGTGAGGTACGGTAAGTCAAAATCGGCGTACTTTGACAGATCCTTCAGGCTTTAAATGGTTAATAAAAACGTAAGTCCTGTGTTTTTTTGCTTTAGCTCTATTGCAGCCGACCGCACAGCAGATAGACAGCATATCGACAGCGTACTTCCTGTATCTGACGTCATAAAGATGGCGCCGTTGAGACGGTGTGACGTCACTGTGAAACCCATGAATAACGTGAAATCAAGTAGTTCTCGGAGGATATGCACATCAGAGACATATTAATGCACAATTAACACACACGTGTTTGTAAGCGTATGTGGATATAAAAGCATGCGCAAAGTGATGAAGAAAATGGTATTAACAATGGCAGCCTTGGCTTTGTTAGAAGATCTCGCAAATGGTAACATTAGGCGCGAGAGAGTGTTTAGAAAACGCAAAGATTTACTCGCAAACGACGACGAGTGGCTCATGAGTCGTTTTCGTTTACCGAGGCCAGTATTACTGGAACTGTGCACAGAGCTGCAGCCCATCTGTGTCCACACAGGTGCTGACTACTCTGGGGTTCCTGGCAACAGGGGCTTTCCAACCTGAACTGGCTGACCGGTCAGGAGTGTGTCGATCAACCCTGACCCGAGCCATGCCAGCTGTGTGGGACGGTATCATCAAAATGTCATCCAGGTACATCAAATTCCCATTCAATGCTGTTGAACAGGCCAACATTAAAGCGCAGCTTACAGCAAGAGCCGGTTTCCCTAATGTAATCAGAGCTATTGACTTCACACACACATGCTATCAAAGCGCCATTACAGGATGAATTTGTTTTTGTCAACAGGGAACATTTTCATTCCATAAATGTTCAAATAATATGTGATGCGCAAATGCAGCTCACTAACATCGTGGAAAGGTGGCCTGGTTCAACGCATGACTCGTTCATTCTGACCAACAGCATGGTTGGGAACAGGCTGGAGGCTGGCATGGTGCAGGATCGATGGCTTCTCGGTGAGTAAATAATTTATCCGTTAATAAAGTTGTTTTGCCCTAAGTGTTCGTTTCCCACTGAAGCACCTATAATTAGAAAGAAAGAAAAAAGTTAGTGTGATTCAATCAAATGGTGTATGAACAAAGGAAACTAGATCTATTTCGCACGTTTTCTGCCTTCATTTGACCCCAGGGGACATTGGCTACCCCCTGAGAAGGTGGCTGTTGATCCCTCTCACCAACCCTGGCACCGATCAAGAGAGGGGATACAATGACCTCCAGTCCTGAACTCGGGCAGTGGTGGAGAGGGCAATCTGCCCGCTGAAGAGACCCTGGCGCTGCTTGGACAGGTTGCGGGAAGTGCTGCTCTATGACCGGCGAAGGTGTGCCACATTGTAATGCCCCGTAGTGTAGCAGCTTTAATCTGGTTGCTTGAAGAATAAATGCTCCAGGGCCAGAATGTGGGATCTGCACTTTATTCCCTATCAGAGCAGGGGGGACACAGTGAGCAGAGACACAGGCACAAGCTCTCTCTCAGCAGCATTATACACTCTTCCCAGGTTCTGGGCCTTTTGTTTTTAAGGAAAATGAATATAGATATATGATTACAAATAAAATGTACACACCAAAATGTGCCATTAAATATGAATTTTGCATTTCTAAATTAATTTACATCAATAATAAACAACAAACAAAGCAATATATAGCATATTCAAAGTGACCTGGGTCCCTATTTCAATAAAATAAAAACGTTTTTTCTATGTGTCCTATGTCCTTTAATTAGTACAACACACTCATACTGTGGATATCCCTCTAGGCAGACCATTTAAAATCATAAAATTAACAGTTTTAACCATTTAATAATGAATTTAGTGACGAACCTATCAGAGCAGGGGGGACACAGTGAGCAGAGACACAGGCACAAGCTCTCTCTCAGCAGCTGCAGCAGGACAGAAAATATACAATTGAGGCTCAAAACTGACCAAACTAATAGAAACAACATTTTTACAATACCTAAAACACACCAAAACATTACAAACAACCTGATCCTACATTTTCAGGACGTTTCCAACAGAAGAACCAACTTTTGAAAATGCTAGCATAGTTTAATGAGAGAGAGCATCCCTACACAGCTTACCATTATACACTCTTCCCAAGTTCTGGGCGGGAAGGTGTGGCTACACTGCACATGCGTCACACTCTGTGCGTCATTAATTAAGGTCCCCTGTGCTACGACGAATAAACCGGAACTATGTATATCAATAAATCAAAAAACAAAAAACTAAAACAGAAATACAGACACCATCACACAGTTTTGGGAATGTTCACCTAGATAATATCAAAATAAACATTTATAATATAATCAAAATATTGGCACAGCTACAGTAGCATCCTGCACAACGTGGCACACCGCCACTGCATACCACTGCCAGAACAGATCTGCTGGTCAGAATGAACGAGTTATGCGTTGAACCAGGCCATCTTGCCACGATGTTAGTGAGCTGCATTTGCGCATCACATATTATTTATGGAATGAAAATGTTTCCTGTAGACAAAAACAAATTCATCCTGTGATGGCTCTTTTATAGTATGTGTGTGCAGCCAATAGCTCTGATTACATTAGGGAAACTGGCTCTTGCTGTAAACTGCGCTTTAATGTTGGCCTGTTCAACAGCATTGTATGGGAATTTGATGTAGCTATCTGGATGACATTCTGATGATGCCGTCCCACACAGCTGGCATGGCTCGGGCCAGTTCAGGTTGGAAAGCCTTTGTTGCCAGCAACCCCAAAGTGGTCAGCACCTGTGTGGGCACGGACAACCCCTGGCTCCGCACTGTGTCGTGCTCTGGGGCTGTAGCTCTGCCCACAGCTCCAGTAATACTGACCTCGCTAAACGAAAACGACTCATGAGCCACTTGTCGTCGTTTGCAAGTAAATCTTCGCGTTTTCTAAATACTGTCTCACGCCCAATGTTGCCATTTGCGAGATCTTCTAACAAAGCCAAGGCTGCCATTGTTAATACCATTTTCTTCATCTTCATCACTTTGTGCATACTTTTATTTCCATCCATGGTTACAAACACGTGTGTTAATTGTGCATTAATGTGTCTCCGATGTGCACATCGCTCCGAGAACTACTTGATTTATCATTATTGACAATTACTAATGTTTAATTTCTTAATGAGGTATTATTAGTGTTTAATAGGCTTTTCTATGCAGTACCATACATGTGGGGTTATTCTTTTCATACTAAGAAATAATAGTATCAATTAGTTTTAGTATAAAAGTAACAATAAAAATATAAGTTTTTTTTTTTTTCTTCCACTCATCGTGGCACCCACTGGACGGCACCCTTAGCATTTGCCTATACTGCCTATGCCACGGGCCAGCCCTGCCTGAAGTAACTGAGCGTAGATGCCCCTCTGTGTAAAACGGTATGGCCATTTTATCGTTAGATCTTCAATGGAGGATGCTGGCATTTGATTTATGTGGATACGATGAGGACTGTAGGTCGTTTCCATGACATGTATCACCTCCACCCCCTGTCCTCCATTCAAGCCCTCTTGTTTGTAAATGTTTTCAATTCGATAACGCTTCTCTTCCAAAGTGCCAGTAGTCTCCCCTGATGAGATCTCTGGCTGGAATTGATATTATCAGTGTGAGTTTTTACCTGCTGAAGTAGTGAGGTAAAGCCTCCAGCAATGAGGATTAGTTTTCTTGTCATATCAGCGACACTCTTTGGGTATTGCCTAATAATGTTCTGGCAAACTGTCTGGCACTGGAAACAAGTGGGGTTGCTGTTGTATTTTCAAATTTCATCCACCAGCACAAGGATCATCTGGCACCGCCACTTGGAGGAAGGTCTTTGACCATTTGTAATGGCTGAAACTATTTCTTTGGGCATTTTGTCCCATGGTACCACATATACATCAGGCCATATTACGTCATCTGGAGGTACACCGCTGACACCATTTGGTGGTTTGTATGTATGTATATATATACTGTATATAGGACAAAGACAAGTAAAAGCATAATAGGTCCCATTTAAAGAAGAAAATCAATATTCTCAATACTTATACCGTACAGTCATTATTAGCATGCACCTTATGCAGCAATGATTAAACTGAATGAAAATAAAATGTGCATATCAATCTATGGCTTGGTTATTAATTATCTAATTTGAAGACGTCCAGTAATTTTCTCTGCTGTATAACAGATAGTAAGTCTTTGAGGACGTATTTCAGGCCATCCACAGACTCTACACCAGATGTCTGAAGCGTGAAAACTGTCTCTAATTGTGTCTCCACAGAGAGACTGGGCAAAGTGTTAAGGAGAATCCTCTTGATATTCTCTTCCAGTGAAGACACTCTTTTAAAAGGTTGGGATAGAATGATGAAGAATTAGGAGTGACATTCCCCAAACAGTGTATTCTGTCAATGGATAATAGTCAAGTAGGTTCTCGTGAGCAACACAGCAGTATTCTGTCTTCAGTTGTGTAATGTAATAAACACCAATTTCTGGCAGACGCACAGCTTGATACTGTTTAGTGATGAAAAAAAACACACAAACTAATAAGACCCTGTTTAATTTTCCCAACAAAAAGGTCATCGTCATTATGAGCTATCGCAACAAACATTTTACTCCTGTACTCAGTCCCCTTTACTGACACATCATGAGTAACTAGAGTGTTCTTAGGATCAAAGTTGAATTGTGCCACTGATTGTGTGATGTTTTCATTGTGGTCTTCCAAGACAAACAGTGTGCATCTTTCCACCACAACATCTGGTGGGAAACGAGAGCCAGCACCTAGAAGAGCTTGCAAAAGTTGATGTCTCTCCACTAAGGTACCACACAGGTTTTTAAAGTTTTGCAGTTTTCTCGCACATCGCGTGAAGTATGTATGTTTACTTTCGAACCTTAATGTCCACAAGTGGATCAGTGGTCCAAAGTGAAAGGTGAGTTCAGGCTAATGGAAGATATAGTGGTGCTTGGGCTTAAGTGGGTGATAAGGAAAGGTTTGTCTTCTAGAATCCAAATACTGCTCTGTTAGGACAACTAAATAGACTACCTGACCTGTAGAAATAGCTGGAGCAGTGATGAAGTCCACAATCTCCTTGAGCTGAAAAATTAACCACCATACCTCACAGTCAACTGGGTTCATCATTTTGTCAACAATCAGCACAGGTAACACCCTGACAAAGCAAAGTCAAAGACAAAAAAGACAAAAAAGACAAAGTTTTGAACTGCATGTCCAGACAGTTTTTCCACCCCTGGGGTCACCTCACAGGGTTTATTGCATCACTTCCAAGATATTTGAACTGAGTAATATGGCAAATTCAAATCAAGATATGTGAAATGCTTCTCCACCATGACAAGATGTTTAATGTAGATTGCCAAATCAAAGGAAACTATGCCCTCGGAAAGGTTATGGCTAAGGCAGGGAGGTAACCCAGGCTGGCAAACATGAAAATAAGTCAACTCATTGAAAAATGAGTCAAATTTGACCACAGCCGAGACAAAGTGCTTTACATGGATAAAATAAGAGCATAAAACATAACACAATTAAAAGCAATAAAAAAAATAAAACGGTAAAAGCATTGAAACAATAAAAACAACAAAACAATAGAAAATAATAATAATAGAAAGCACTAAAAGCACCAAGCGAGGGCAGACTCTTATGCTGGACTGAACGCCACGGAATAAAAATGGGTTTTAAGATGAGGTTTAAAAATGGACAGCAAGTGGGCTTGTCTGATGTACAGTGGTAGATTTTTCAACAATTTAGGAGCAGCAGCAGAAAAAACTCTGTCCCCTCTGAGCTTCCGCTTGGACCTTGGTACCTCCAGGAACAACTGATCAGCTGACCTGAGATACAAAGCAGAATTGTAGGGATGAAGAAACTCAGAGAGAGAGGTAAGGCGGAGAGAGACCATTCAAAGATTTAAAAGCAAATAAAAGAATCTTAAAATGGACACTAAAGTGCACAGGCAGCCAGTCAAGAGAGGCCAGAATGGGGGTTATGTGCTCTCTCTTACATGTTCTGGTTAAGAGACGAGCTGCCGCATTCTGGACCAACTGGAGCCGTGCAAGGGAGGACTGGCCAACCCCAAAATAAAGTGTGTTACAGTAATCCAGCCAAGATGTAATGAAGGCATGGATTACTGTCTTAATGTGTTGATGTGCAAGAAAAGGCTTCACCTTTGCCAGCTGCCTTAGGTGAAAAAAAGCTGGACTAAACTACAGTACCTATTTGACAATCCAGTTTAAAATCACTGTCCATCTTAAAACCCAAGGCTGAGACTACCAGCTTCACATAAAATGCCAAGGAGCCCAAGTCAATAGTAGGAGGTTCACACAAGTAACTGGGACCAAACACCATCACCTCTGTTTTCTTTTCATTAAAATTTTAAAAGTTCAAGGCAATCCAGGTTTTAATATCCTCAAAACATAACAGGAGTGGTTTGACTGAAAATGCATCCTTCTTCTTCAATGGAATATATACGTGACTGTCATCAACATAGCAATGGAAGGAAATACCATGTTTCCTCAAGCTGGAGCCCAAAGGGAGTAGATACAAGGAGAATAGCAGAGGCCCTAAAATTGAACCCTGTCGAACCCCATATAACAGAGGAGCGGGCCTCAGACCCACCAAGGCTTACATGCACGGTCCTGTCTGCCAGATAAGACCTGGGCCAAGCGAGAGCAGTACCGCGAATGCCCACTAGGTTTTCAAGCCATTCCAATAGAATGTTATGGTCCACAGTGTCAAAGACTGTCCAGCAGGACAAGGACAACAAAATCCCCACGGTTATTTGCCAGGAATATATCATTAAAACTCTCAGTAGAGCTGACTCTGTGCTGTGCAATGTTTTAAAACCAGATTGAAAGACCTCCAGGACATTATGCTCATCAAGAAATGATTTTTAACTGAGCATGAACCACTTTCTCTAAGATTTTTAGATAAAAGGCAGCTTGGAGATGGGTCTGAAGTTGGCCAGCACACTGCAATCAAGGCCAGGTTTCTTCAGCAGGGTTTGCAGACTGCTGTTAATAATGGCCAAAACTCACTCCCTTATACAAGGAAAAGACCTCTTTGAAAAAGTGAGGAGGGACAGTATCACAGGGAGATCCTGATGGCTTAATATTTCGGGGGATGTCTCGGTGCAGACAGGCTGTGGGGCATTAAGAACAGTATCAATGGTTTTAAATAGCACATATGGGTTATGACAGTTGGACTCAACAGGTTTTGCCAAGTATTCTCTTTTGGCCTCTTTGCCAGTTTTCTGGTAACGCTAACAGTCTTTTAGCATCTGAAGAGAAACATGCAAATTATTTTTCTTCCACCTGCGTTTAGCTCTGTGACACTCCTGTCTAGCAACTCGAGTTCTGTCATTAAGCCAGGGCTCAGGTTTAGTTTTAGGCTGCACAGTTTTTAATGGAGCCACAGAGTCCAGTATGGTCCAGCAGGAGTTGCAGAACCAAGAGCAGAGCTCTTCCGTGTTAGCAGCCATTGTGGTAGCATATGTGTCACACAATATCATCTTGCTTTAGTTAAATGTCTGTCTTTGACAACAAAAATGTATTTTCAGCTTTCAGCAATAACTTCTAGCATTTAAGAAAACAAAGTAGGCTAATGTATGTTAGCCAAACGTGGCTAATGTGATAATATCATGCAGTTTAAATGTGCAGACTTGCCTATATGACAAAATGATTAAACAGAGTAAAAACTTGGTGAGAGACTAGTAATTGTAGGTCCTAACTCACTCCCTTTGGAAAATCCTGCGTTCCTTCCTGTTTGTGTCAGCTCTATAAAAGCACAAGTTAACACAAGTTAGTTATATCTTCACAAAATTGGCGATTAACTTTAATAATGTAACAATCACTAAGATGTTAATGTTACTACAACATTAAATGAGGACAACTAGACTGAAATCTCTGAATCCAGCGAAAGAAACAACAAAAAATGCACTTCTTTCAGACTCTTAACAATGCTAAGGTCATCTGAGACTCACGTTCTAAGCCAAAGGCACTACTACTGGGCCATATTAACAAACGTATTATATTAGGGAAAACCAACCAAATCAAACGCTTATTGGTTGATTCCAACGTTGACATATTAACCATATCTGAAAGCTGGTTAACTTCTTCATCACCAACAGCTGCCATCAGTATCTCAAGTTACAAGGTGTTTAGGAGAGACAGGGGACTAGGGTGAGGGGTAGATTATTGGTTCACGTGAAGGACTGTTTAAAGTGTGAATCAATTGAATGGCCATCAGAAATAGATATTGAATGTACTGGACTCAACATTACCATTTCCTCTGAAATGTCCTTCACTGTTAAATGTTTGTACCGACCTCCTTCCTCTAAAAATACATTTTATGATCAACTTAAAACCATCCTAAAATGCAATGATCTCAAAAGGGGAACTATTTTCTTAGGTGATTTTAATATCAACTGGGACAAAAAATCTGACAGGAAAAAACTGAAGCAACTAACAGATAATCACAACCTTACTCAAATCATTCAGCGTCCAACAAGAATAACCAAGACATCTAAAACAACAACTGATTTAATATTCACAAATAAACCAGATAGGATCATCTCATCTCATCTCATCTCATCTCATCTCATCTCATCTCATCTCATCTCATCTCATCTCATCTCATCTCATCTCATCTTCCATACCGCTAAATCCTTCACTAGGGCTCCGGGGGGTTGCTGGAGCATATCCCAGCTTGCATCGGGCGAAGGTGGGGTACATCCTGGACAGGTCGCCAGCCTGTCACAGCCAGATAGGATCAGTAAAACTTAATTTTTTATCCAGGCTCTCTGACCATAATTTCATTCTATGTTCAAGAAAAATTAATTGGAAACGTCCTACTAGCCCCATTAGAGTTAGCAGCTACCATATAATATCTAAAAGCGAAGAATGCTCTGCCAGTGTATGATTGGTCCAATGTATTAATGAATATTGGTGTTGAGGACACCTGCAGCACCTTTTCTGAATGTGTTATGGAATTTCTGGGTTGCTTCACAAAAACAGTGGAATTCAAAAAGCATAAAAAGGCACTACCTTGGGTGAAGGATGATGTACGTATCTCTAAAAACAGGACTTATCTGTGACTGCCAGACATTTACAGCACTTAGAAACAAAGTAACAAAACAAACTCATAAAGCTAAAGCAGATTTCTTCATTGAAATGATAGATGGGACGAATGACAATTGAAAAAATCAAAGACACAACACCAAATGACATGCAGCTCCAGGTGAATGGTATTCTTATAAACGACCTGGATGTCATTGTTAGTAGTTTCAACATTTTTTTATACATTCAGTTGAGGAGTTGACAGTGAATTTTAAATGTCCAGACACTCCACATAACTCTATAGATGACAGAAAGCCAGTCTTTAGCTTAAGGGAAATAACTGTTCGTGAGGTCCTAAAAATCAAAAGCTCAAAGGCTAGAGATGTTTTTGGTTTTGACTGTAACCTTATAAAACATCATAGAGAGTTCTTCGCACACCCAATTGCACACTTAATAAATCTGTCCGTAAATCAGGGTAGAGTTCCATCAACCTGGAAAACTGCTAAGGGTACTCCAAATCTGAAGACTGGTGACAAAACTTAGTTACAGAATTACTGGCTGATAAGTATTTTGCCAGTCATTTCAAAAATGTCAGAGAAATGGATTACACTGCAGTTAACAGATCATCTCAATAATGGGCATAACGCACTCCATCCAATGTAGTTCGGATTTCTATCAAGTCAAGCCTATCAAGTCTCCTCAAGAAGGAAGTTAAAATCTTAGACAGGAAAACTCTTCACTTTCATTACTGTAATATCCTAAAAAGGTATAATATTCTTGATCTTGATAGTTATCAAATCTTTATGGATACCTGTCTCATCTTCAAAGTTGTAAATGCTCTTGACCCCCCACCTCTGAATGAATTCATCCAGAGAAAAAGCATTGAAGGACGAAGAACAAGAGCTCTAACTAGAGGTGACTGTAATGTACTGAAGCGTAAAACAAAATGTTCCCAAACAGTTCTATCTCTAGGAGGTACACATAGCTGGAACAAGTAACCACCACACAACCAGAGCAGTGACAACTACTTACTTTTCAAAAAAAATAAAAAATGTATACTCTCTGGCTCCTTGGACCATGTCTGTTCTGATACTGTCTGTCTGTGTCGACATTGTCTGTCCGTGTCGGGTTCTGTAATTGTCTTTTGTATGAATGTTGTTTTAAAGTCTTCTTTGTCTGTGTTGTGTCTGCCTTGGGACTACGGCTGAAAATTAGCATCTATGCTAAGACTGGTGCATGTACACTGATTACTCATGCATCAGTGTTGATTAATGTGCATTGTCCCAATGCAATAAACTAATAATAATAATGACACATACATTTTACAATAACAAATACTCTATGAAGGTCAGCAACACCTACACCTAATTGAGCTCAAGCTAGTTACAGAGCTTGCTTTCACGTAGCCATCAATCTGAACTAATGAAACAAACCCAATAAAACGACTGAAATGTCAACAGTTCATTAATCATGCAGACAAAACAACATTGGACACTACCAGTTTCGAGAGATAAGCATATCATTACTTTACCTGAACCGCTGAACTCCACATGGACTTCTTGAATTATATGATGGAGCTGTGCTCTCCAAAGTCAAGTTCAGGAATAGCCAGTTAGCATATTGTCACTCAAAAATGAGGAGTTTGAGGAGTTTGAGTTTGATCAGTAAAGAAGTGCTATCATCAAAATAGAAACATAAGCCCACAATTGTCAGTAAGGTGCTGATGGATAATGACTGGACTTGAGAAGGGATGTCTCCACTGCTTGACAGAAAATACTGTTTTATGCTGGTAAATTACAGCTTCTTATTATTAACTAAACATTAACTGTTAATTTACATGTAAGCATGAATACAGTATTTACAGTAGTTATTTTAAAACACAGTAAGATACTGTAGTAATCCACCGTAAATTTACAGCAATTAATTACCAATACTGTTTTATGCTGTTCATTTACATATGAGGGATGAATATTTAACAGTATTTTATAATTATTATAAAATAGGTAGGATACAGTAGGAAACAACAGTAGTATTTACAACCGTAGGATACGGTTGTAAATCCACCATAAATATAAATCCACCATAAATATACAGCAGTTTGTTACACCTCCCATTCTACTTTTTGAAACATTTTGAAACTGTAGTGATCTGTTGAGACAATATGGTACTATGAGGTCTTTCAGATATGATTGAGCTATGCCTTGTATGTAAGGAGGAGGATTGTAAATTCAATTCTAGATTTTTAAGGGGCCCAATAAAAAGAAGCTCAAACTGGATGATAATTCCTGTCAGTAGGCCTACTCTTGCTGTGGCATTTTGAATGAGGCTTTTTAAAGAGCTATTCAGGCAGCCAGACAGAAATTAATTATAACAATCAGCATCACTCTGAGACAGGATATTTCTAATTTTGACAATATTAAGTAGGTGAAAGAAAGCAGTCCTAGTAACTTGCTTTATGTGAGAATTATAGTGAAAAGGAACCTCAGACCAGCCAATACTTTAGAAACAAATATTATATATAGCTATTTAGATATATATACAGTATAGTGGAAATTGGTGTATATGTATCAATAATGAACTATAGTGTTGGAAGAAGATTATCTGATCAGCTGCCAGTCTATACAGCAGAAATGGTGGCCATTATCATAAATCTGCAGTGGATAGAAGAAGTATATTGTGTAGATTCTCTTGCAGCCTTAGTATTAAAAGTACAAAATCAAGCTGGAAACTCAGCAAAGTTTATTCAGACTGAACATGCTAAGAACAGACGTGAGACTTTGCTGGGTGTGAGGGAGGGAATGAGGGAGCACACAGAATATCTAACAAAGCAATCAAGATGCAAGATATAATAAATGTAGTTTGGGGAAAAGGAGAGATTAAAGCACTCATCAAAAAATAAATAAATAAATAAAAATTATGAGAAAGTGGGAAACCCGGTGGGACAGATATAGTGGAAGGAATTATTAGAGTGTACAGAAATCTATCAATGCACAGGGTGTGATGAGTAGACACAAAAAGGAGGAGAAAGTTTTTAAACAAAACATTGTATATCGTAGGTAAAAGTCAATCAGACATTTTACACATCAAACATGTGATGTTTAAAATGACAGAAAATGTGGAGCATATATTATTACACTGTAAGAAATACACGCAGGAGCGAATAAGAGATTAAATATGCTATATTAGGAACTGTAGGAGAGGGTGTAAACGGCGCATAGAGAGCTCCTGTAGAATATTTAAAGGACACGGGATTATATAATAGAATTTAGGAGCATTATATAATTAAATCTGGGTTACATACTCCGATACAGTAGGTGGCGGTATGCTCATTTACAGACATGGTTACAACCCGCCAATAAACAAAGCATAGGAAGAAGAAGCGGCAGCAGTAGCTACAAAGACATTCAACAAAGGAACTGTTCACGTAGAATATTGGCATTTGGTAATCAAAACGTCGTACACAATGAGGTAACTGTATTGTCGTACATTTTGCATTATGTTTAGAGTTTTATGTTTGCATGTTTTGAAATGATGTTTTTGTCTCCTGCGGAAGTAATCCTAACTCGGAGCATTTAGCCACTTAAGTTAGCGTAGCTTGGTGTTAGCAGCGTGTATTTCAAAGCCTACCACAAAACTGAAATGCCAGTCAAGTGACAAATTCCATCTTTAATATACAAATGTGTTTTCGTAGTTAGGCGTGTTGTGGTGTGTGATTGTGTGTTTTGCACGGTCCAGATGCCCTAAATTTGTCGTGGCAACGTTATCAAAACGGTGACGTTATATTTGATGAATAAATGTGTGTTGCATAAGCAGTTTCCACACGTTTCTGTATTTGTATCCAGAGGAGACCGAGGAAGGGGGCGAGGAGGCCGCTTTGGATCCCGTGGTGGACTGGTTCAGGGGTGAGCAGTTCTCACAGATGTCTTCATCGCATTATCATTCAGGGACAGATTCAGGGACGTGGTGTTCCCATTAAACTCTCCTGGCATTTAAAACAAACAAACAAACAAAACAAAAAAACTGAAATAATTCAAACCGTCCCTCTTCTTTTTTGCTCAGTAATGGTGCATTTCCTACATCTAAAACCTTTAAAACTATTTTTTACCTAACAGCACTCCAAATGCAGTGCGTACTTGCATTGGTCACTACTGTATCTTCAAGGGCTTAGTTCATCACTGTTCATTTGTTTGAAATTATGCTAAACACAAAGAACAGTTTTAGAAAGTACAACAAGGAAATTTTGATTTACAATAATACTGATCAGCATCATCATGTCAACATCATATTGTTTAAAATAATGTGCGAACAATAAACCCTATATTAGATACATATGTTGTTCTGTGTGTTTTTTCTTTTTTAAACTACAAACTGATATTTTCATTATTACTGTTTAGGTACCGTCCATTTGTTCCACACATTCCATTTGATTTTTACGTGGTGAGTAAAAAAAAATCTATTTTGTGAGATGTTGCTGTCATGGTTCGGTACACGATAGTTGATTGAAGTGGTGGTAGTGCTGAATCTGCGAATGTTGTTAAGACAGAGTACTGCAAATTGAAGAGCAAGCGTCACTTTTTATGTGATTGTGGGTAAAGATGGAATGGTCTTGAAGTACATTATAACACATTTTGTGAATTAAATAAGAAGTGTACATTTTAGGAGGTATAATGTAAACTTTACATAGTGAAAAACTATGATGTAGTCTACTCGTGTGATTAAGCTGATAGTAAAGTAGCAGAGTACTAAGCTACAGTGTGAGTACTAAAGAAGACTGTCGTTTCTCTCAAAGTGTGAGATGGCCTTCCCCAGAGTGAAGCATGCACCTGATGAAACAGCTTTCAGTGAAAGTCTTTTGAAGAGAAACCAGGACTTGAGCCCCACACCTGCAGAGCAGGTCAGTCCACAAACATGCATAGGAAATATAAAAGCCTCTTTCACCAATTGTTGTTTTTCACATGCAGTGTGCTTCAGAAACCTTGTTTAACTGGTGTGTTCCTGCATTTAGTCGTCCATCTTATCCCTGGTAACTAAGATCAATAATGTCATCGACAACCTGATTGTTGCACCTGGAAACTTTGAAGTGGTGAGTTATGCATCTAATATTCTAAGTGAGTCAGTGATGACTACATTGCTATTTAGTTGATACTCAGTAACTCTGTATGTTGTGTATGCTTGTACTTGTATCATGATTTGGGCTGCTACAGATGATGATTCTTTTCATTGATTAGTTGCTTTTATAAACTTTTATTTCATTTAGAATCAATGCATTTTATGCCGTAAACGTAAGAAATTTTTCATTTTAGTTAAAGATGATGCTTTTCATTGTATTTTGGACAACAAAACAATTATTTCATGTTTGATATGTTCATTTATCACTTTTTATTAAAATTGTATCATAAAACAGCATTTAGAAAGGTAAAATAATAATACTTATAATAATAATTCATCGATTTTTTTCAATACCCAAAGACTACTGAGGTAGTTTACCGCCACCACCAGGGCAGCTGTGACTACTGAGATAGTTTACCATCAGTAGTCATAGCTGCCTCATCTGCTCACTCAGTGATGGTAAATCACCTCAGTAGTCTCAGCTGCCCTGTGGCAGACTGATAGAAAACGTGGCTGCCAAACCACAACAACGGCCTCTTCGACCACCACCATACATGACTCAGTGCGTTTATATGCAGAGCTTAATCGAGCTAAGATTAAAATTCAACTTTCTGACTACAGTCCTTGTTTCAGTTTACATGCAGCGCAAGAAAATCGAATAACTGTTCTCCTCATCCACACAAGCTGGCGATAAGCGTCTTTTCAGCGGGATAATACCACGTTAATACGACACGATTTCCGGTTGATTGGTTTCATGTTATAATTTCGTACGTAATGTCCGTGATACTTCTGGTGTAGGTAAGATCCGCGCTATCCCTCAGACGGTTCTTCTAGTAGCTCCATTTCTCTTATTCTTCTTCTGCAATCGGCTTTCTTCGATGTTTTTGTTCTGGGGTCACACGCCAGCACAGTGGTTGTGGAGCATGTGGACACGCATTACCCGATGATAACTCCGATTCCAGTCGCATTATCTGGATTTTATAGCAGTACATATTTTATTAGGTATAAAAAAGATAACACACTGCTGTGTGGATCAACAGTAAATGTGTACCTGTCAGTCACATTTGATAAAAATCAAAGGTTCCCTGGGTTAACTTTGATATTCCATAGATAATGCTTGTTTTTTGCTCAGTAATGGTGCATTTCCTACATCTAAAACCTTTAAAACTATTTTTTACCTAACAGCACTCCAAATGCAGTGCGTACTTGCATTGGTCACTACTGTATCTTCAAGGGCTTAGTTCATCACTGTTCATTTGTTTTTTGCCGTTATTTTTGACCGCATGTTTCGAAAAGTGGGGTACTATAAACTATAGTGATTGGATATACATCCAAATGGCCTCATGTCAAAGAAAACTTATACGAGGAATACAAAGCGGATTAAATTATGAAAATTTGAAATTACAAAGATTTTTCAAAAAAACAAAAAACAAAACAACAACTGCTGGGGTAATGTTTGACCACACTTATGCATCTAAGGGTTAGACGTTTTCTGATAATATAAAGAGTATAATATTTAAAGAGGACAAACACAACAGACACTAACATAGTATATGTGTGCATATTTAAAATCTCATACTGAAATAAAATTCAGCTTTTTAATTGCATGTGTGATACATTTTGATGCAAATGTTCTCCCGACTTTATGTTGCATCACTCCCTCGGTCATCGGATTTGTTAGTTGCTTATATCAGAGGACAAGGAAGTTGCATTAAGAATCACTCTTCAAGTGCAATTTCTTTTAGTAAAGGCACAGACAAAATACTAAACATTCTAAAGCATCCATTAAAATTTTAAAAGTGATTGGTTCCATAATAAGAAATTTTGAGTACTGGGTCATTTTGGTACCAGTGATCCACTAATGAAGGCTGTGATTTTTATTAAAAAACATTTTTCTGTTGCCTTTCTTCGTGTCTATATAAAGACAGTATATTTGAAAGATCTTCAGAAACAGAAATGGCTAAAACAAGCAACCTAACACAGGAAACACGCCTGAAGATACAGATTCTCAGCCACGATGGGTTCAGCTGCCTCAAGATCACCAGAAAGTACAGATGCAGTCCTTGAGCAGTTGTATACACTCTGCAGAAATACAGATGAACCAACAGCATGGAAGACAAAGCAAGATCTGGGCATCCAAGGGTTTCTTCAGCAAGAAATGACTGCATCCTGATCCACATGTGAAGGGAAAAACACCAAATGACATCACAAGAGCTCCAACAGCAGTGGTCAAACTAAACTGGTGTCTAGAGTTGCACCCACACTGTACGTGGTCCACTTTTAGATCATGGCTTAAGGTCCTACAAGGCTGTCAAGACGCTCCCGATCAATGAGAGACGAAGGATCGCCTGGCATTGTTGGGCCCAAGCACACAAGAACTGGACAGTCAGGAATTGGAAGAAGATTCTGTTGATCAGACGAGTCTAGTTTGCAGCTCTATCTTCCTCCTACTAATGTGAGGGTACGCAGAAGGCCAGGCCAAGCATTATCTCCAGCATGTACAGTATCTACTGTCAAAAATGGTAGAGGCACTGTCATGGTTTGGTGATGCCTGAGTGCTGCTGGTGTTGTTCATTTCACTGTCTGTGATTTTTTGTCTGTGATTTACAATTCGATTTTGACTTCTGTCCCCAAGAAGTTTCATCACCATTCACGCCTTGAGCCTCCAGGCTCTCACCAACAATAGCATATCCTTGTTAGAGCTCTATTCATAGGGTGAAGTAGCCTAGGCACATAGTCCCCCCCCCATTCAACGACAGGTAAGTACCAACCATTATGGAAATTAGTGACCCCAGTTTCTGGTCAAGCAAGTTTCAGGTGGGTGGTGCCCACAGAGTTTTTCCTATTTAAACCTCAATTTCCCACTAGTTAATCAGAATGGAAGAAGCTACTTGGTTGAGTGGCGAAACCTCTTCACGAAATTCTACAAGTCCAGCTTAATTTAATGCTTCTTTTGAATACCATGACCTGGATCACTGAGAACCTTCACAGACATACACAGCAAATCAACAAGCAGTAAGAACCAATTTCATCTGCAAGTGACTGTGCCTCCACTTTCGCCACAGGATCATTAATCTTCTGACTGACTTCCAGTAAGGCTTCTTGAATCTCCGAGGCCTGATACCTGACTGCATGGACACTTTGAAGCCTGCTGTCCCATCTTGTCAGTCCATGACTTCGCTGTTATGTTCATATGTTGTTTCAAGATATTCCACCTTTGGGTGCCAGCAGCAAAAAAGGTGAACAGCTTTTGTACATGGCTGAAAAAACCAACAGCATCTTTGGAGGATTGGTGGCATCTGCAATGACGAGGTTTAATGTGTGTGCACCACATGGAACAAACACAGTTCTGGGATTCATTCTCAACAGTCTGGCTTGTACTCCTCGGTGTTTACCTTTCATATTGGCCACATTGTCATAGGCTTGCCCTCTGCAGTTGTCAAATGGAATTTTCAGATCAGTCAGCTTGTCCAAGATGACTGTTGACAGGCTTAAGCCAGGTGTAGCCTCAACATTCACAAAGCAGAGGAAGTGCTCCTTTATCAGTGGCTGTCCCTTTAAAGCCACACTCCTGAGGATAATGGACATCTGTTCCTGGTGACTAATGTCAGGTGTACAGTCTAAGATAATGGAGAAGTATTTTGAGTCTCTCACTTGAGCCACAATAGTTGTGAGAATCCTGTCACTCACAAGCTGTATCAGCTCATTCTGTATGTCCTTACTAAGGTAATGAGCATGTGTCTCTAATGTCTCTGTGTCTTTAATTCTTTTGACATGGTTTTCCAAAACAGGGTCAAATGTAGCTAATAATTCAACCTCTTTTAGAAAGTTTCCATTATCTGGTCGGAAGAGCTTAGCTGACGAACCTCTGAATGCTAGGTTTCTTTCAGCTAGAGACTGTATGATACTTATGAGGCTTGTAAGGACATCTTGCCATCTCTTTCTTTCAGCCTCCAAAGCTGTCATTTCTATGTGGTCAAGTGTTTTTCCACGACTTAAACACAGATCAAGTTCTCTCCACTTAATCATATTGCTTGTGTGTTCAGGACTACCCTCATGCTGCTTCAGAATAGCATTGATATTTGACCAGTCATTAACACCTTCTCCTATTATTTTGTGTTTTTTTTTTTTGTGGAAAAGAGCTTACAGCATAAACACACACAAAAAACACAGCGTTGTTTTTAACCGAATATGAAAGCCAGCTCCTGGTAATCTTTTCGCTGTGTGGCAGCCGCCTCTGTAATAATCCTGGATGGAACCCTCTTCTGGACTTGTCTTTGGGGTAAGAAAAATCTACTCCTGGCTTGAATGGACCTCTGCGCACTAACTCAGTCCGCATACAGTCCGTTAAGATTGGGGGCCAGTCTGCTGGATCATATGGTGGAGCAGAGTCTGTTGCTTTAGGGTTTGAGCTCGCTTCTGATGCTTGCTGTGCACACATGGTTGTGTGAATAGTGGTTGAAGCTACCTGTTCTTCCCGTGTCTGTACTTGACAACGGTGGCTGTACTGGACCTGTGCCGCTGCTTGTACTGCCTGAGCCAGCTGCATATGAGTCATCTGTGCTGGTTGAAGGTAGCTCATCTGTGTCTGTCCTATCTGGTTCTGTCCCTCCGCTGGCTGACTTGCTCGACTCTGTGCTGCTTGTTAGAAACTTAAGCATAGCACCTGTAAAATATAGATAAGGCTACTTTCCATTCAGCTCCATCAAATTGGCTGCACTTGTTTTATCTTCAGATACTGTACTTAAAATGTAGATGATTTAGATTATTATTTAGCCTATTTAGCACCATTGTCCTAATATTTCACGAGTTTTATTTATTCACTAATATATCTGCATCTGTATTTGCCTGTGGGCTATCCAAGCAAACAAAATTCAATCTTGGTAAATATTTATCCATTACTTTCCATTTTGTATAAGTGCAGTTGTAACTACACTCAGAATGATTGATATAACACTTAAATTGTAGAAGCCAGCAAGACGCACACAGAGACTGCCCGGGGTTCACCCAGGGCTCACCGCCCTGTTATGTAGGTCAAACACCGACTAACCCCCATCCCTCCCACTCTCCCACCCGGAGAGGAGAGTTACCTGACTGCTGTTCCCGCTGTTCATTTTCATGCAGTTTCTTTTTCGTTTTTCACTCCCCGAGGGATAACTCCACTTCATCTTGCTAGGTTGATGCACATGCATTGGGAATCTGACGTGCACCACCAGTGCGACAGACGTTCACGTCATCATGTTTTTTTCCCCCCACGGGGCCTCTATGAGTTTGCCCTACGCAACATGCGTAGTGAGCGTATTGGTTCAACCGGTCCTGCTCCTATTGTACGTATGCCGATAGAGTGCTGTCACTTCCAGTATGTGGGTGTTTTCACAATAAAGATACTGTTATTGTTCCACAAGGATACATACTGTGGCAGTTTCAGAATACAATGCGTCTTCACCCAAACCTCTCTGGACTGAATAAGAATTTGATTTGTCGTGTTGACTCTCTGAATTGACCTCTCCTTTGAATTAAGTTCTACTCAATATTTAATCAGTCTACTTCATTTTCCTCTTGTTCCCAATAATTAGCAACTTTGGCCATTTCAAGTAAACTAAAGTCGCTATATCGTCTGTTAGTCCTAATCCAACTTTTGTCTTTTGAGGCACATGATTTACTTATCTTAATCCTGGTTCGGTTCCCTCTCCATAAAAACTGTGATTATATTTTCATATTGTTTATAATTGGTAGGTGATATTGTGATGGGTAACATCAAAGCCACATAGTTATATTTGGGAGCTATGTTCACTTTTATAATAACTTTTCTCCAGAGTGAGAGGTTCAACCACACTCATTTTTCACAACTTGATTGGGTCCTTTGTAACACCAAATTAGTTTGACGAGGGCATCTCCTCTAATTCTTGGTTAAGTATGATTCAGATACCTCATATTTTGGAATCCAATTAAAATCACACGGCAGAAAGTGACATTTATTTTACTGACTTCTGTCCTTAACGATCCTTATGTACTTGTTTGTCCTACCATTGATAGCTAATGTTTTTAGAAAAATAGCAGGGTCTGAGAGAGGCCAAGAAAGGTAATGTATACCTTATTATTAATCTTTGTTAACAATGATTTACCCGTGTCTCTTGACAGCAAATTGAAGAGGTGCGTCAAGTGGGTTCATACAAGAAGGGCACAATGACAACAGGACACAATGTTGCTGACCTGGTTGTAATCCTCAAGATCCTCCCTACATGTGAGTGATTACTGTGAAGTGTAATAATCCAAACTGTAATGCGGTCTAATACCCCTTTCACATCAACAATTCCACCAAAGGTGGGTCAACCCAGGTCTGAAAATCCCAGGTCTACCCGCCTTTGTTGCGCTTTCATATCGCCAGAAGTCTCATTGTCAGAGCTACGTGCCTGTTTTTTGTCTCCCTCTCATATGTGACTGCGTCAACAACATCATTATTACACATGTCACAGATAAACAATGAACAGCATGGTGTTTTTTGTAACGCTTTCGGTTTGACAAGTCAAACCCCCGGGCTTTCAAAAGGCTGCTGATATTAGAATAAATCACTGGGTGTTTCGCTCAGTGTGAAAGAGGCTTAAAGGAAGTTGCTGCAAATTTATCAGCCTTTATGGCTTTTTGATTGATGTGTAACGTCAGTATTTTACTCAAGTTCTTTACTTATCTACAATTAGGTACTCACTCATCCTCGTGCTTCTCACTAATTTAATGGTAGGGGAAACACCACAATACCAACACAAATTCCCCCCTAATTTTCTTGGCATACAGATGAATCTGTTATGAGGGGATAAGTTAAATGTTGAATTTAAGTGATATTTTTTCCCCACAGTGGAGGCAGTTGCTGCTCTTGGGAATAAAGTAGTGGAGACCCTTCGAACACAGGACCCTACTGAAGGTACCATGTAGGATGCAGTGCTGTTTTAGCTCTCAAATAACTTGTCAAGGTTTAGTGAATTACTGATGTGTCACTTGTTTCAGTACTGTCCATGCTGACCAATGAGACAGGCTTTGAGATCAGTTCAGCTGATGCCACCGTCAAGATTCTCATCACAACGGTCCCTCCCAACCTTCGCAAGCTGGACCCAGAGCTGCACTGTATGAGCTTACGCTTATGTCAAACATACTTGATTCATGCACATTTCCCAAGTGCTTGTCTGAACAGATAATCCTTTAGCTGCCTTTTGAAAGTAACTAGAGATTTAGAGGAACGGGCAGAGAATTCCTCCGGTCTCACGGTCTCAAAAGCTTTATTACCTGGCCATGTAATACTGCTGACAGGAGAAGTAAATAACATTGGCTATATTGTAACAATACAATGTTCTTGTTATGTTTGGACCTGCCATTCATGTGGATATTACTTACTCATGTTCCACCCATCTCGACCAGACCAGACCCCCCTGAAATTTCATCGTACTATCGTTTTTACTATTATATTATATACTATTATAATATTTTTGTCACTATTGCCACATCTGTCGATCTTATAACCACCTTGTTCAGACCATATTTGTCTGCCCATGTGACTGTCTTGTCTCATCGCACAATTTCTATGTATATATATATATGTATATATATATAAAAAACAGTCTGAAGAATGCCACATGCCTCCACATTCTCTAGATGGATCGCATTTTCTTTGTGTTTTTTCTTCAGTGGACATCAAGGTACTACAGAGTGCACTTGCTGCCATCCGCCACGCCCGCTGGTTTGAAGAGAATGCTTCTCAGTCAACGTGAGTAAATTTACTACTTACATTAGGCCTGCTGTTCTCTGCTGTAGCAATATGTTTGTGATCACATGAAACAGTTCAAGTTTTTTTTTTATTTCCTTAATATTTAGGGTCAAAGTACTGATTCGCCTGCTGAAAGACTTGAGGCTGCGGTTCCCTGGTTTTGAACCTCTCACACCCTGGATCCTGGATCTTTTGGTAAGTCCCAGAGTCCTGACATTTCATACAATGTTGCACTCAGAGTACATAACAAAAGATTGTGACTGACTGCATGTGCAGTATAGGTCAAACCTTGTGTACTAGCTAGAAACTGTTTGGTAAACTACATAATTAGTGACAGTTTCATAGTACTGAGCTTTATGTCTGTCCACTTCCAGGGCCACTCAGCAGTGATGAACAATCCCTCTAGGCAGCCCCTGTCGCTGAACATGGCCTACAGGTTGGCTCTCACTGTCCTTAGTTTTCCCTTCTCTGTGTTGGCACTATGTAGATGTAGGACAATTTAGCAAGACTTTGTTTTGAACCGTTAAAGACGCTGCCTGCAGATGTTGGCTGCTGGTCTCTTTCTGCCTGGGTCTGTGGGAATCACTGACCCATGCGAAAGTGGAAACTTCAGAGTACACACAGTCATGAATCTGGAACAGCAGGTAGGTCTGGTTCTATCTCTCTATTGCATGTGATAATTGACATTGGTACTAGCTAGTAATGGGTATTGATTAAATAATTCAACAAATAATGGCTGTCCCACATATTTGCTGCTGGACTGCAAAAAAAACGGCACCATAGCTGAGAATACTTCAGAGACGATCTCTCTTAAAATGTTGCCTCAACTCAATGTGAGATAACTAAGTTTTTCCCGTTTGTGGAGGACATGGTGTGTTTTACAGCGCAGACACTGGTGAGGGTTCTGTCTCATGGAGGCTACAGGAAGATTCTTGGTCTCGAGGGAGATGCCAGCTGTAAGATAATTTTATTCACTAGCAAATACTTTGGCTTTTACAGTAGACAGATATAAAATTCCTCTCCGCATTTAGAGATTAATCAACCAAGAAAGTGTGCGGGTTTGAATTAATACACAATAATTTGTCGTCACAGATCTGGCAACAGAGATGTCTACATGGGATGGTGTGATTGTAACTCCTTCGGAGAAGGCCTATGAGAAACCTCCAGAGAGGAAGGAAGAAGAAGAGGAGGCTCTGGAGGAAGGAGGAGATGGAGAGGATGAGAGCATGGAGACCCAAGAGTAACGAAGAGGTTGGAGCGGTCCTACATTTTAACACGCATGTTCCACTACTGTACATAACTATTAGTGCTAGCATAGTTAAATGTAATGTTAGCTGTTTATTATACCAGGGGTTCTTAATCTTTTTGACCTGTGGGCCCAAGTACAAAGTAGTCCGGGACCCATTCAAATATTAACACTTTAATTCTAATTGATCCGAGTCTTAGTTTGATTTGTAATCAATAACTAAATCAAGCCCACTTATAGTTTAACAAGCTGAAACCTTGTGAAATAAATGATACACTGCACATACAGTGGTATGAAAAAGTGTTGCCTCCCTTCCTAATTTCTTTCCTTTTTCTTTTTTTTGCATGTTTGTCATACTTCAACGTTTCAGATCATCAAACAAATTTAAGTATTAGCCAAAGATAACACAAGTAAACACAAAATACAGTTTTTACATTAAGGTTTTTATTATGAACAAATAACAAAGTCCCAACCTATATGCCTCTGTGGTAAAAAAAAAAAAAAAGTGATTGCCTCCTAAACATAACAACTGGTTGTTACACCCTCGACAGTGTTGGTGATGACTTCAATGAGTCTTTTCTATCTGAGGAGAAGTTTTGTTCCATTCATCTTTGCACAATGGTTGTAATTCAGCCTCATTGGAGAGTTTTCCATCATGAACCTCCTTTTTAAGGTCATGACACAGCATCTCGGCAAGATCCAGGTCAGGGCTTTGACTTCAGCGTCTTCATGTAGTTTGTCTCCATCCATTCAGAGGTGGACTTGCTGGTGTGTTCTGGATCATTGTCCTGCTGCAGAACCCAAGTTCTCTTCAACTTGAGGTCACCAACCAATGGCCAGACATTTTCCTTCAGGGTTTTTAGGTAGAAGCAGAATTCATGGTTTGGTGTTGGGTGGAGTGGCCGTTGTGTCCGGTGGTGTGTTCCTGCTATCAACTGCTAGCATTGTCCACGTCCCCTGAGCTGGCCAGACTGAGGCCTAAGTGCTTTGGATGCCAGGCTGAGATTCCCACTTAACCTCCGAAGAAGTCCTGGGGATACCAAACTGGATTTGGTGGTGGAGGAGCGGAGAAGGAGTTTAGGCTCAGTGGTGCTGTCTGTCCTCAACGATTTGATTTTACTGTTGGTATCATGTTCTTTTTCTGAAATGAAGTGTTACTTTTTCACCAGATGTAATGGGACGGACACCTTCCAAAAAGTTCAACTGAGGCACATGAGGCCTGCAGTTCTTTAGATGTTCTTGTGGTGTTTTTTGTGACCTCTTGGATGAGTTGTCTCTGAGCTCCTGGAGTAATTTTGTTTTCACCACTTGTG